>NC_142514.1:125872500-126080000 GCF_057876585.1 Rhinolophus sinicus
CAACCTCCCATTCATGTTCCAGGAAGCATCTTAACACAAAGAAAAGCAAGAAAACCTTTCCTGGAAAACCACAGGAAAGTAGATTTCTTATCTCATTGGCTTTAACTATGACCCTGTGGGGGAGGAAAAATAATTTTTCCTTTACTCTTCTAGGTTCTTGACTGAAACCCCCTGTCCTCCATAGTAAAAGACAGATTAATGGGGGAAAGTAAGAGTGTAATAAAATATGTACCTTCTGTGCACATGGGAAATAGCAAAGGAAAACTGAGTAACTCCGCAAAATGGCCCAAAACATCACCTTAAATAACATCTTCAGCTAAAGGCAAAGGAAGATGTTGGGCGTGGGGAAGGCCAGTTATGGGAGGTTACCAGAAAACAGCACAGTCAAAAAGGGTAAGGTTGCTATGCAGATTTAAGTCCTGCCTGCTCCATGGATAACATTCTGGAGATTAAGAGTCATCCTTCTCTTTCTGGTGCAGAGAAGGAAACAGCCTTACAAATGGAGATTGCCCTTGTAAATGTATCTTACAAAAGTAACTTCTACTCAGTTTTCAGAGCTTTCCCTATGTCTGCTCTTTCTTAAAAATAATTAGCCTAAAATAATCCTTATGCCAAAAGAGGCATACTTTGGGGTGGCATATTCTGCTTCCTTTCAACACCTATCTATCCATTTTGGGGGGAAAAGGCTAAGAAATGTAGTAGGCTTTTTGTTAACTTTTTTTTTTTTTTTTTTTTTTTTTTTTAACCTGGACACATCACCATCTTGAACAAAATTGTGATTCTGTTAGTAAGGCAGAAGGCAAAAGTAAATATTGGTTGGCAAATGGTAAAGTACTGTCACTGTCACGTCCAGTGCAACACGGGCAGTGAGAGAACGAGAAGGAGCGGTGAAGGGTTAAGAAAGAAACTGAAGTCAAGAGATTTATGCCCTAGGGGCCAAGGTTCTCACAGCCTCAAAGGACTGAGAGCCCCGAATCGGGCCACCTTGTGGCTTTTATTGATGTTCACACAAGGAAGTAACATTGTTTTCTCCACGGTCTGTGAATTTCATACATTATACTAGGAAACTGATTCAAACCAATCACCCTTGCCTGCAAGCAGCCGGAACCAAAAGTCCCAGGATGTCTTAGTAATTGTTGTATGTACCTCCCCAAGGGACAAAACCTTTATGCTGAAACTTACTGATATGAATCGATGGAGAACTAATGTTATCACATCATTGAATCTCTTCCCAAGCAGGTTGTGGGAAGGAATGTAGCCACAGAGGCAGAAGCTCTCCTTAGCTGGGGGAAGATGGGGGTCTGTGCCCTCATCTATCAACCCCGTGGGTTCTCCAGATGGCCCCTGTGCGACTGTGCCTGTCTTAGGTTGTTCCTCCCTTGAGGAATCTTACCCGTCATTGACTAACCAGCCATCCTTTGGTGCCAAACAGGGAGACATAAGGTGTAAGCACAAAGGTGAAGCCAAGTCCCTAAAAGGATCCGTCTCACAGACTCTCCTTTCTTTAGGGGCAGGTACGAGGGGAAAGACGGGTAGGCTGCTGCATGTCAGCAAGTACTTCATGAATAGGAAGAAAAGTCTTGCTCCAAATGAAGCATAAAGTAGAGTTATTTCGCTTTCAGATCTTTGAAAGAAACTGAAATTTTCTCTCTCTGAAAATTTCAGGTAATGTTTTGAGCATACCTGTGCTGGAGGAAACTCAGTTCAGAGGGAAGGAAAGAAGTTAGCAACAAATCTGTAATAATTAAGTGGCACTCAAAGAACTAGAACTGTGGCTGTCCTAACCTGAAAAGGAGTGTAGAAGACCATAATCGTTGTTTGGTAACTAATAATTTGATAATGGAACCATGGGGATAATTTGTAGCATTATCCTGGGTATTTGTTTAATGAAGTAAAGAAAAATATCTTGAGTTTCCTAAATTTGGGGGGCATTAGTATAGTTTTTTGTAATTGAGTTGGAAAAACCCAGTCTTTCCTTCTTTGAGTCACCAAAAGGGGTTTTTTTCCCCCCACCAAGCAATTCTCTGTGACACCAGCTGAGTGACTTATAATTTAACTCAATTCTGACACTACCTATCCTGGAGATAGTGTCAGACCACATAGTTAGGCTCAGTCTCACAAGACTGCTCCTCTCCATCTCAGATGCCCATTGCAAATCTAAGTTTTCATCTGATCACTTATAAATCTGAGGTTCCCATGATCCCCTCCTTGGATTTCAGCTTCTCACAGAATTGAGGGAAACACATTTACCATTTATTAAAAGATAAGATAAAGGATACAGATGAATAGCCAGATGAAGAAATACCTACAGTGAGGTCTGAGAGGGTGTGATCATAGAAGATTCTGTCCCATGGAGTTGGGATTCACTACCCTACTGGTACATGGAAGCTCTCCAAACTCCATACTGTTGGGATTTTATGAAAGCTTCATTCTGAAGGTATGATCAACCATTAACTCCCATTTTCAGCGCTTCTCCCCTTTCTGGAGAATGGGGGAGGGTGGATAAAAATTGCACTCTTCCAATTGAATGGGTTCAGAACAGACCTCCCTAAGATATGCTACTTTGGCATGTTAATTATTTTGAGCTGAAGGCAGTTGAGACCTGCAGGCTCAAGAGAAACTTTGACCTCTCTCTTAAAGAATTTAAATTAGGGGCCTTGCCCATAATAAGAGCTATTACCAGAAATCACCTTTTTATGACCTTTCTATACGAAAGGGCAAACTTAATTACTGAACATATACTTTTCTTAGAGTCCTGCTAATGACCTTCCTCCCCTCAGAAGCCCCAGGAACCTTCCCTCATCCTTAGCTCAGAATGTCATGTATACCTTATTTCCCCTTTCTGTCTCTGAACCTCTCATGTATATGGTGTTCCCATATGTACGTATGTAAGTAAATTTGGTTATTTTCTCTAATTAATTTGTCTCACTTAGATTTACTTGTTAGACCAGCGGAAAGAACCTTGAAGGCTGGAGGAAAGATTTTTTTTTTCCCTCTCCCACACAATCATGGCATGGCATTTCTGGTTACTGGCTCCCTTCCAGGAGCCATCCCGGAGCCTACTCATAAACCCCTCAGTAGGACTGAAGCCACTCCTATTAGCCAGGAAATTTCAACAGATTTAGGAGCTCTGTGTCAGGAGGCAGGCTCAAATACTAAATATTAGAACACTACCCACCCTGCGAAAAACATGCTCCTAGTGCTCTTATGACATAAGAAATTACAAGGGCTTTAGAAACTCTGTGCTAGGAAGTGGGGCCATAGACACATAGATATATCTTCAATTATCTCACTGAGACTGGAATTATGTATTAATCTGGTTCAGGAGTGATTCTCTAGTTTTAGTGTTTCTCTAACAGTCAGATCTCTTTCCCCTGAAGCAGTGAGTTTTTGCGTAAGGTTTCGGTGTGATAATTACTAAGCTCTTGCCTATTTTCTCAAAACTCACCCTTTTGTACATTGCTTTGTGATAGTGAGACTCTACAGATCACGATTCTCCTAGGCCAGCTTGCTCCCTATAAACTTCTGTGGTGGAAATACCAAATGGAGACTGGGGAGAGAGAGAGAGAGAGAGAGAGAGAGAGAATGGACTTTTTGTTTGTTTGTTTGATTCCTATTCACGTCAGCATTATTCCAGCCATCATTTTCCTCTCTATAGATACCGATTCCAGCAGCAGCAGTTGTTTCCAATTTTCAGGTTACCCCTGCCCACCACGATCTCAGATCACCTTAATGAAATCACCTAACTGGCAGCAGCCAAGTGTCACCCCCTCCTCTGAAGACTAAGACCCAGCATGGAGGCAGGGGTGCTCCTCAGAGCTACTACGTATTGGAGCCGCTGTGATATGTTTTCTCCTCGGAGATCTGAGTGTCAGCTCAACAGGGGATTTTCCTGCAAGTCTCTAAATCCTAGTAACCTCACCCTATTGTTTCACAAGCTATAGAAATGATAGCAGCTTCCTCTAGTTACTATTTCTCTGTTACCTCAATGTCCCCTTTTGGTCTTTCAGTCCTTCAATACTTAAACGATTCTCTATATTATGAATTTTGTTGTTATTAAAATAGCTGGCTTGGTCCTTGTTTTCCTAACTGGACACTCACTGATACAATGACTAAAACTAAAATAAGTTCTAATACTGCATGTTATCCTTAATAAACATATCCGGGGGAAAAGAGAATGACCCCTAGCCAAAGGGAAGAATAAAGTCCTTTTCATTCTCAACATGTGAGGCAGAATGAGGTGCATACTGCTAACAGAGAAAATAAGGATTTGTTAAAGTAGCCTGCTGGTTCCCAAAGAATGTGGGCAATTTCTTACACAGTCAGGAAAGGAACGACACCTCCCCGAGGGCTTCAGCAGGGGTAATATAAGCAGCATGGCCTGTGTGTGTACAATGTTGCCTCAGACTGTCCCCCAAATGGTTATTAGGTTCTTCCTATTAATAGGAACAGGTAGGTGCATATAATGGCTGGGATCTCCATGCACAGATAGTAGTTTAAAGCCTATCACGTGTACATTTCAAACACCAGTATGTTCTAAAAACAAATTGCTGTGCTATGGCTTCATTGCATCAGCTAGATTATAAGCTCTCCTAAATTAGGGAACATTTTGATGTGCAAAGAAAGTCTCGTACAAAGTGGGGTGACCAAGTCCCCAGCTGAGATTGTTTCAGGAATACCCACCAAGACAGATGATACCTGATTTATTTCTGTAAATTGTTAGAATCCTTTCCTAATTTAAGGTGATATATTTGCCATGTGTATTGAAAGGGGAACTTGTAATGTTGAATATTGTAATGAAATAGAGTTCAATAACACTAAAAATGGGCAATGAAAATTAATGTAGTTTTCAGTAGAAGAAACAGGTAAATGTCTCTTAGAAAAATTTTCCTGAGGGGTTTTATTGAGTTAGAACAGGTATGAAATTGAGTTAGAAGAAATATAGTAGTCTATTAAGAATTTAAGAAAATATTTTTCTTAAACTTGAAACACAGTTGAGAAATTTTAGGTTATAGGAAGAACATACACATTGACGTCTTCTAAGTGGTAACTAAAAGACGATAGATATCTAAAAGATATCTCGACATCTAGCTCTAATTCTAATCACTATCTCTAACTCTAATCTCTTTCTGTATATATAGATGTAAATGTAGATATAGATATACCGGGGGTGCCAAAAAAATGTATACACATTTTAAGAAAGGCAAAAACTGTATTAAAATTGTAATACTCAATATATACTGATAACAAAAGGTGAATACAAGTCACATTTGACTTCTGCAATTACAAGAGGTGCTTAGAGTGGTGACCATCAGCGTCCAGACACTTCTGATTATGGTGAACTACAGCTTGAGCAATGTTGACCAAAGTGTCCACCTGTATACATTTTTTTTTGGCACCACAAGTATATGTAATCTTTCTATCATCTATAACTCTATATCTCTCCATAAGAACAAAGAGAAGGTAGGAAGGAGGGTAAACAATAGATATCCACAAATTTGGAAGGTACAAAACAGAAGGAGGACTGAAGACAGCAAGGTGACGCTGGAACCTAAGCTGCACAGTGAAATATGTAGACAAATAGAGAAATGGTGAAAGTGAGGATGAGGCACAAGATGAAAACAAACATTGGAACTGCGTGAAAGTCACAATATTGAACAGCGAAGTGCCTCTATCAGCAGCAGTCGGGGGTCTTGTCCCACCCCCACCAGGTTGGAGCTTGGGAGCTGGACAGAGATATTAGTTGGAAAGTCTACTTTCCCCCATCTGTGTGTAAAACATAAGCAGCTAGGCAATGGATCCTCAGGCAAAAATGGGGCTTACTCCTCTGGAGGAACTAAACAGTGCTGAGGAAGATATCGCCACAGTTATTTAGGATTTCCTTAGAAAACGGCCTGCCCCTCTTCAGGACACCCTCAAGCTTACCCATTATAATCCCTGCTATAGTGGGTGTCCCAAGAGACATAGAGAAAATTATGGCATTAAAAAATGCACATAGAAAAGAACATACAAAGGCTAAAGAAATAAAATAGATCCTGGAATTTAAAAATACAATTGTAAAACAAACAAACAAAAAACAATGGAAAGTTTGGAAGATGAAAACAAAGAAATCACTTAGAACATAGACCTAAGAACAGTATTGGAGAAAATATAAGACAAAGGCAATAGACCTGGAAGATCTACCCAGAAAGTTCAATAGTTTATTAATATGATATACAAAAAAAGAACAGAAGATAAAAACAACATGTCTTCAAAATCTGAGGGAAAACTATCTTTAACTTAGGATTCCATACTGAAAAAAACAAAACAAAAACATTCAAGTATAAGCAAAAAATGATGTCATATTCATATAGGGTCACAAAAAGTTTAGTTCTTATGCACCTTTTCTTAGAAATGCCCAGCAAAACTAACAAGTAAACTAGGGAGTAAGGAAAGGAAGTGTGGTTTCTGAGAAATGGTGAAGAAATCTCAGGAGAGAGGTAAAGAGAAGTCTTCGGAAGGAGCTCACAGAAGGCCTAGGCAGCAGATAGATGCAAAGCTCTGGGAAAAGGTTTCCAAGAAGAAAGGAGAATCAATAAACATCTTGATATGATAGAGCATTTGGTTACAAAAAGAGTCCAGAGCAGAGGCTAATGGTATCTCATGAATCATAGGACAAAATTAAAATTATTTATACAGGTATTTATTTCCACATGTGAATAATTTATAATCTTCATATAAACTTCAACTATTGATGTCTATAAAAAACAGTATTCTAACTATATTGGATATATGGCATGTAAAAGAATTAAATCCTCATATTTTATAAAAGGGGTTACTAACAATTTACATAATTAAGAAAAATCAAGAAATGACTACATTTGCTAGAAAAGAGAAGATAAATACTAGAAAAGCAAAAGTGATTTTCACTGGTGAGCTGGACTCCTGCTTGAAGCGGGTAGCAGTCATATCTGAGGAGTGCTGGTTTTAATTCTGAACCTCAGGACATCTTGATTGTATAAATATGAGCATATTATTTTTTCAAGAATAAAAGTGGTAAAGGTTAAAAAGGCAACATCAATTACAACAACCGCAACTTTAGTTTACCTAAAACTTAACCACAAAATTTGTTAACCTTTTTTGTTTCTGCTGACAAGTTGCATTAGATAAGTAGGTAAATGTCCCTGGTGAAAAACACATCTTTGCAATTTTAATGTACATATTTATTAGGAGACAAATGGTCTCTTGGGAAAAGCTGTATTTTCTGATCACAACCAGCAAAGTCATTTGTAGTATTGAGTACTTATAGCATCGGCAGCATTTTCCAGAGTCTTTTCTACTATAGAAGTGATAGCAATGCAATGGTTCAAAAATACAGCTAAAAAGTAGCGATAACTTACAATTATTTTGGGGCACCAATAAATTGCATAAGGTGTCTGACAAAGTATTTTTAGTGGTTCGGTGTATTTAAAATGGTTGAATATGTTCAATTAGAGATACCCCTTGCCCTGCCTTGAAACTTTGGGGAAAGGAAGAAGAAATAGGGGACATTGATTTGTTTAGAAGTGATTTTCTCAAGTGGTTTTTTGTTTTTGCACTGAAATTTTTCTAGAGGTGAAATAGTTGGGATAGTCTCAATGTGCAAAATAATTAAGACTGTAGCTCTTCTAGGTCAAGGTCCAAGTCTGGTAGCAGATGGACCTGGCATCCTCCTGGATTAATTCCTTGTTGCAGCACTGCCAGATTTCAAATAGCAAACTATAATATTGGCTGGTTTCATAAATTACTCTTTTATTTCCACTTGAGATTTTGGAGACACAAAACTATATAAAAAATACAGTGTAGTATCTGACTTATCTAAAAGATAAACAAACCAAATCAATAAACAAACCACAGATTCTCCAAATAAAAACACTAGCCTGTTTTTTTTTCTTTTATCAAATTACAGATGCAAGTGTATGAATGCAAGATATTGTTAGATTATTGTACAAGTAATTCTTTACGGTATGTTTGTGCAGAAATGTGACATCGGAATTTTAAAAAGTTTTATTTATCTGTGATAGCTTTCCATGAAAAATCAAATCAAATTTCTTGTGTTTTTTTTTTGTTTTGTTTTGTTTTAATTCAGTTTATTGGGGTAACATTGGGTAGTTAAATTAAATAGTCTTAAAGTGTACAGTTCTATAATACATCATCTATATGTGTGTTCACCTCCCAGAGTCAGTTCTCCTTCCATCATTATACATTTGCCCCCTTTATCCTTTCTACCATCCCCTCCCCACCCCCTTACCCTCTGGTAACCACTGTTATTGTCTGTGTCTATGAGTTTTTATTTGTTTGTTGCTTTCAGTTTTATATCTCATATAAGAGTGAAATCATATGGTTCTTAACTTTTTCTGTCTAACTTACTTTGCTTAGCAAGATAATCTCAAGTCGACTTTCAATTAAAATTTAGCACTAGGCTGAAAAGTTTCAGTCTATATTTCTGGACTGTGTCAAGAAATTTTTAAAAATGATTTTTAATCTTTTTAAATGAGAGTTGACATAAAATTTTAGTTTCAGATGTACAACATAGTGATTACACATTTATATAACTTATGAAGTGATCATCGCGATAAATTTAGTACCCTTCTGACACCACATATAGTTATTATAATATCGTTGACTATATTCCCTATGCTATATTTTAAACCCACTGACTATTTTGTAATTACCAATTTGTACTTTTTAATCCCTTCCCCTTTTTTAGCTGCCCCCAAACCCCTTTCCATCTGGCAACCATCAACATATTCTCTGTATTTATGAGTTTGTTTCTGTTTTGTTTGTTTGTTTTGTTCTTTAGACTCTACATGTAAGTGAAATCATATGGCATTTGTCTTTGTCTGACTTACTTCACTCAGCACAATACCCTCTAAGTCCATCCATATTACTGCAGATGGCAAAATGTCATTCTTTTTTATGGTTGAGTAATATTCCTTTGAATATGTGTACCACTTCTTCTTTATCCATTCTTCTATTGAGGGACACGTAGGTTGTGTCTATATCTTGGATACTATAAATAAAACTTCAATGAAGATATGGAAGCATATGTCTTTTTGAGTTAGTGCTTGGGTTGCTTCAGATAAATGCCAAAAAGTGGAATTGCTGGATCACTGTTTATCTCTTGTTATAGACTTTGTTTTACAATCTTTTTGTCTGGTTTAAGTATTGCTACCCTAGCTTTTTTTTTTTTTCCATTTTAATTTTCATGAAATTTATTGTCTCTCCTTTTACTTTCAGCCTGTGTGTGTGTCTTTCAATCTGAAGTGAGTCTCTTACAGGCAGCGTATGTAAAGTTCTTTTCTCATTCATTCAGCCACATTATGCCTTTTCATTGCACCATTTAATCCATTTACATTTAAAGTAATTGATTTTATCTTTTTTCTTCTCCTGTGGAAGTCCTTTTAACACTAATTGTAATACTAGTCTGGTGGTGATGAACTCATTTAGTTTACTGTTTTCTGGGAAGCTCTTTATCTGTCCTTGGATTCACAATGATAGCTTTGCTGGGTAGAGTACTTTGGTTGCAGGTCCTTACTTTTCATCACTTGGAATATTTCCTGCCATTCCCACTGTAAAGTTTCTGTTGAGAAATCAGCTGACTGTGTTATGGGAGCTCTCTTGTAGGTAACTAACTGCTTTTCTTTTGCTGCTTTTAAGATTCCCTCTTTGTCATTAATCTTTGGCATTTTAATTATGGTGTGTCTTGGTGTTGGTCTCTTTGTGTTTATATTATTTGGGACTCTGCACTTCCTGGGCTTGACTGTCTATTTCCTTTGCCAGGTTAGGGAAGATTTCCATCATTATTTCTTCAAATAGGTTTTCAATTCCTTGATTTTTCTTCGCTTTCTGGTACCCCTATGAAGAAAATGTTTCTACACTTGTTGTCACAGAGGCCCCTGAAACTATATTAAATTTTTGGATTTTTTTTTTTTCTTTTTGCTGTTCTGATTGGGTGTTTTCTGCTACCTTAACTTCTAAATTGCTGATTCAGTCCTCTGCTTCATCTAATCTACTGTTGCTTCCATCTAATGTGTTCTTCATTTCAGTTATTGTGTTTTTTATTTCTGATTGGTTCTTTTTTGTATTTTCTATGTCCATTTTTATGTGTTCTCTTTGTTGAAGTTCTCACTGAGATCACTGAGCATCCTTATCACCAGTGTTTGAACTCCGCATTCGGTAGATTGCTTGTCTGCATTTTGTTTAGTTCTTTTTCTGTACTGTTCTGTTCTTCCATTTGAGACATCTTTCTTTGTCTCCCTATTTTGGCTGCCTCCCTGTGTTTGTTTCTATGTATTAGGTAGGGCTGCTATGTCTCCTGGTCTTAGTACAGTAGCCTTGTATAGTAGGTGTCCTGTGAGGCTCAGTGGTGCAGTCTCCCTGGTCACCTGAGCCAGGTGGTGCACGTGCATCCCTTGCATGAGTTGTGTGTGCCCTCCTATTGTAGTTGAGCTTTAGTTGCTGTTTGCACATCAGTGGGAAAGGTTGACTCTCGGGCTGATTTGTTGTGAGGCCTGGTGAGGACTACTGTGAAGTAGCTGTTGTGTAGGAACTGACCCCATAGAACAGGATTTGCCTTAATGGTGCTTCATTGCCTCCTGAGCCTGCCCTTTGGTTATGTCATTTGTGGAGGTGGATGGGTGGTGCTCTGGTGTGGTCTGAAGCTGGCCACCATGTGTGTTGGTTCTGGGGCCTCTTGGGAAGGGCTCTGTTGCAGGCCAAGTTCAGCTGCAGTGTATGCCTTGCCTGGGGCACTTATATGACCTACAAAGTTATATGCAGATGGTTGCCACTTGGTCTGGGCTTGGAGCTATGGGAGAGGCTAAGCTACAGACTGAAGCTGGCTACTGCTAATATGTTTCCCTGAAAATAAGACCTAGCCAGACTATCAGCTCTAATACGTCTTTTGGAGCAAAAATTAATATAAGACCCAGTATTATATTATATTATATTATATTATATTATATTATATTATACTATATTATGTTGGGTCTTACAGTAAAATAAGACTGGGTCTTATATTAATTTTTGCTGCAAAAGATGCATTAGAGCTCATAGTCTGGCTAGGTCTTATTTTCAGGGAAACACAGTAGTACTGGGCTTGGGACTGCTTAGTGAGAGATATGGAGCATGTGGAAGTCGGATGCTGCTTGTTTGGGATTTGTGAACCTTTGAGAGAGTTTAGGAAAGTCCATGGCATGCACCAAAAGACCATTATTATGGAAAAGCCCCTGAAAGCAGCTTGTGGGGCCCGAAAGTTGGGTGGGGTGGGGTCTCAGGGAATCACCAGGGTAGGGTGGACAGTATTAGCTAGGTTGGTGGAGACTCAAATATGGTGCCTGCCTATACATGTAGGCTGGGGCAGAGGAGGGCTCAACAAAGGAACAAGGGCTTCTGCTAGAACTTCTGTTTGTGAGAAAGCTGTTCCTTTAGCCCTTGCCCTGACACCAGACAGTTCAGTTCCTCCCAGTATGTCCCTGGTGCTTTTTGAGCTGCTGCCCCAGTGCTAGAGCTCAGAGGGAGTGAGTCCATTGGTGAGTAAATTCATGTGCAGGCCCCTTAAATGGGACTCCAGCCATCCTGTGTCTCATTCAGCCACAATCTCTGCTGGTTTGCACAGCAAGAAGTTACGGGGACTTCCTTTCCTAGCACTGGAACCCTGGGCTGGGGAGACTAGTGTGGGGCTGGGACCTCTGGCTCCTCAGGGGGAACATCCACACATGAGACATCCCTCTCAATTTATAACTGCCAGATGTGTGTGGGATCAGCCTGTTCCATACCTCCGCCTCTCCTACTAGTCTCGACATGGTTTCTTCTGTATGTCCTTAGTTATAGGACTTCTGCTCAGCTAGACTTCAGGAGGTTCTGAATGATGGTTAATCTGTAGTTTAGTTGTAATTTTGATGTGGTCCGGGAGGAGGTGAGCACAGCTTTTACCAACTTCACCATGCCATCTTGTTTGGAGGCCAAGATGTGTCAGGAATTGGAAAAGCAGAAAACATTTAATGAAAAATAATGTTTCCTTCCCTCCCTCCCCCTCTCTCTTATTTCTTAAACAAGTGGGACTAAGAATGGCACAAGTGCTTCTACTATTAGTTTTCTGTATGACTTTAAGTGGCTTGACATCTCAACCTTCAGTTTGTCTGTCTTTGTAGAGGGTTTAATGACATTTCTGAAGCTATTTTTCCTCTTTCATAAGAAATAAGTTATTGAGGACAGGAAGCCTTCCTGAACTTAGTCCTAAGCTCTTTCAACTACTACCCTAGGTCAGGGCTCCTGAGCACATTCCCTCTAGTTGGATTTCCCTTACTCTATTAGCATGTCCCAAATGTCCTTATTCCCAGATATAGCTCAAACATATTGAATCTATCCAATAATAATTTATCCCATCATTAATTCAAGAAGTATTGATTGAGTACCTACTGCCTGACAAGTAATCTATGAAGTGCTGGACTATGAAGGACCTGAGGAGTTTGAAATTTATCTTGGAAGTGACAAATAGTTAATGCAAGATTTCAAGTAGAGCGAAACATGATTAGATTACAAAACAAATTAGGAGACCATTGCAGGTATTTACTTGAAAAATTACTAGAATGTAACTGTAATAATGGGAGTGTGAATAGAGAGGACTGATTCCAAATATATTAAGCACATTGTACATATAGGACTAGGTGACTGATGAAATGGGGCAGTGACATGTAAGGGAAGGAGAGTTCCAGTATGACTCCCAGGACACTAGCTTGGTTGACTGGATGGATGATGTCATTCAGTGAGCTATGGAGTTGAAAAGGAAGAATGCATTTTGGGAAAAGATGTTAGATTTTGCTTTGAGCATACTTTGGACTAACAAGTAGAAATGATCAAAAGCCAGTTCAATACACAACAAACTCACTGCAACACAGCAAAGCCACTTCCATAAAGGATTCTTTCTAGATTTGTCAGGTGAATCGTTTATTCTTCACAAGACCCATAATAGTTTGTTTATATGTCCTCCCTTAAAGTACTTACTACCACCTACTCTATATTTAAATTATTTATATATGTAGCATGTCTTCATATTAGCCTGCAAGCTCCTTGAGGCAGAACCCATGACTGCTACATCTTTTTATCCACAAATGTGCCTAAAAATGACAGGCATTCAAAATCATGTGCTAAGTGAGGTACAGACCTAGGATTTCACTAAAGATCTCCTCTGAAGATTCTGTGAGAATCTCCCTCAGAGTTCATCCGCATTGTTCTTAATGTTTGCTTCATTTCATTTTGGGCACAGGGATATTTTATCAGCTTTGTATTATAATCAAAGTAATCTGCCGCTAGCATTTCTGGCAGAACCAGTTGTCTGGTTAGCTGAATTCTATCAGGTACACAATATTTTCCATTGATTTTAAGGTAAAATCATGCACAGAATCAGAGAAGAAAGACTCTGCATTTGTTCTAATCCTCCTGGCCTTGGGCATTACTATATCAATGTTCTCAAGCTTTAGGAATAGTCCATTAAAATCTCTCTCATTGTAAACAATCCTATCTATGTAAGGGAGATGCATTCATATTTAAACAGAAGCCTCATAGACCTTTTGCTAACAGTGATGGCAAATATCTCTGTGTAGTAACTGTCTCAGTGATGGTGCTCCGAGCCTAAAACAAGGGAAAGTAAGTAAAAGGTATTTTCTGTTTGTTTGTTTGTTTGTTTGTTTGTTTTTTTAGTACATACAACTTCTTAGGATGATTCTTAGCCAGCTAAAATCTGCCAAAATTCAGGATTCAGATGTGCCGTTTATCTTAAGTGGGTTGACGTGTAACAGTTGAATGTTTGATAGCCACAGATTTAATGGTATATCAAACTGCTTTAACATTGGTTGCTTAACCCGGCATACCTAAAATGTTGCAGATACTACCCTATAATCCTGACCATCAGCCTAGTATTCGGTTTCTGCCATTGGTACCAGGGAGTATTATGTGGGAAAGTTTTCCAGAGCACACTTACATCTCTACCTTGTTAGTGTGGCCCATTCTCTAAGATCCAGATGAGGTGCTGCTCTCCCTGTTACCCATTTATTTTCTATTTTCCTCCAGTCTGGGTCAGGCACACCTCTTTTGAGTTCCTATGGCAAATAATGGTTACCCTTATAATGTCACTTGTTGACTTGTTGGTCCTGGACTTTGAATTGTGAGAATCTCAAGAGCTGAGAATTGTCTTTTATGTGGTATCTCCAGCACCTGGGAAAGTGCCAGGCATGTAGCAGGTGGAACACTCCCAAACAAATAAAAGAATATAAACTTTTGGAAATGTAGAATATGTTTTGGTCACCCACAGCTTTTCTGAGATGCTACTGTGAGATAACACACTTTGTCCATGGAAAGGCATTGGTTTGGTAAGAGGGTGGGAAACCAGATAACTTCCGTGGGTTTATTTCTACGCTCCTAAATTCATGAGAGGGGTCGTGTTTTTTTTCTTTTCCAATCTTCTACCTATAGTTCATTTTACAGGGGATCGGATTATAACAGACAGCCTCTCCAGGAAGTAGGGAATGAGAGTTCAAGGGACTTTGGAGTGACTTATTCACACCGAGTTGATGTTAAGGTAGAAATGCTTAGTGTGTGAGGGCTAAGCTGGGCCAGTCAAGACAACTATATCTAGACTTTGGCGTTCTTCTCTAGCACGTCACACTAGCAGTGTAATAACAATGTAACTGTAGCAATGAAATTCTCAATCTGATTTCATCTCATTCAGGCCTGCTGTGTTCCCATAGCCTTCAGGCTAATAGCTTCTGATAAGTGTTGCAGATATATATGCTAATCAGTAGAGAAATTCTGCTTGGGGCTTGAGGAGCTAAAGGAAGTACCTATTGTTTATCAGATATTTGCAGAAACCTTGTGACTAGACTCACAGCAACTAGCAAAATCTTCCTGCTGGAGCCCAGATATCTGCAATGGTCAGTCCCCTCCCATTGTCCCCTCCGTTGACATAAAAGAAGTTTGAGCTCTGTACATTCTTAAGATGGATTTGAGGTACCACAAAGTCTACCATCTTCTCAGTTGGTACCCTCTCTATCAATAAACCTTTCCTGTCTCCAAACTCCGACATTTTGAGTTTGGGCCTTTTGAAGGGTCAGGGCACAGGGATTTAGACCAGTAACAGCAAAACTATTTACGTATTTTCTTCCTCAAATGTTCTGAAAACTCCCAGGATAACACATAGTGCTGACTAAGAGTTATTGTCTACTAAAGGATGTAGAGTGAACAAATTAGTAAGAAAATATTTTAGGCTAGGGAATTTGCACTTTGTTGCCACTGTTTTTTCAGTTTGATATCTTTCTCTTTGTTTTATAACTTCTTAGTATATTTTATTGAAAAAGTTCCTATCTGTTCCTAGCTCTTCTACACGAAAAAGAGATTTGTTCAGTCCTCACTCAAGAGAACCACAGCAATAAAAGCACTGAGCTTGGTTGGTATAGTGCTAGGTAGCACCCAAATGGGTGACACTGTGACTGTAGCTAGAGAAATGGGTGCATGTTGGGTGTGTGTTGGTGGTTGGAGTATAAGTAGAGTTAAAGCAGATCAACGTGAAAAGTCAAGAAGGGAGGGTTGAGAGAATTGTAATTACATAGTTCTTTTGATCACTGGTTTGGTCAATTAAAACTTGTCATTCATTAAGTTGTCTAAACCAGAGGTCACAAATTCCTAAAAGATTGAGATAATTATCCATGGACTATAAGGTAACATAAATGAGGGCAGCAGACTAGGTATAAAGCAATAGGAAGAGATGCGAACTGTGGCAAATTAGAAAGAACTTGTAAATTCTTTTGGAAGCATTATAATTCTTTTCTTTTGTAAATCTCTACAGTAAAGAGTTAAACATCTATAAATAAATTCATCTCATAGGGCTGAAGTTCTTGATCTCTGGTAAACATTTCTGCACCTATTTGTATGCTTCACCTCTTATGATACCACACTTAAGATGACCTCTTAAGATAATACACTTCATTAGTAATGCAACTAGTATAACCACAGGATTCCCGAAATCTCCATAGAAATTATTATAAAAAAGTCAACAAATAACACATGTTGGAAAGGATATGGAGCAAAGGGAACCCTTGTGCACTGTTGGTGGGACTGCAAACTGGTGCAGCCACTATGGAAGGCAGTGTGGAGATTCCTCAGAAAACTAAATATAGATCTACCATACAACCCAGCAATTCCACTTCTGGGTATTTATCCAGAGAAAATGAGAACAGTAATTCAAAAAGATATATGCATCCCTTGTTCATCAGATAATTATCTATAACAGCCAAGATATGAAAACAACCTAGGTGTGCACTGAATTGACAAAGAAGATGTGATATATATATATATATATATATATATATATATATATATATATATATATGTCACATAAACAGAAATATGATGCAGCAATAAAAAAGAATGAAATCTTGCCATTTGCAATAACATGGATGGACCTAGAGGGTATTAATTATGTGAAATAAGTCAGGCAGAGAAAGACAAATACCATACTGTTTCACTTATATGTCGAATATAAAAAATCAAAACAAATAAACAAAACATAAACAGACTCACTGAAATAGAGACTAAAGGGATGGTTACCAGAAGGGAGGGTGTGGGGGGTTTGGTCTAAAGGGGAAGGGGAATATAGTCCATAATACTGTGATAAGTGTCATGGTGACAGATGATTACTAGAATTAGTGGGGTCGTCACAGTGTAAGGTATGGAAAAGTCGAATCACTATATTGTACACCTGAATCTAATATAACCAATTTAATATTGTATACCAACTGTACTTAAATTAAAAAAAAAAAATGAAGGAAAGAAAAGGCAATTGCTACATGCTTTTCTGTTTGTAGCTCCATTCCCTAGGGTTACTAACAGCAGGCACCTGGAGCAGCTCACATTCCACATCTGAGGCCATTCTGGTGCTGTGTTTGAAGCCATTTCTCCTCTGATCAATTGTTTGCCAGGAACATCTAGAAATCAATTATTGGAGGGTCCAACATGGTAGCTAGCCAAACAAACCCTAACATGCTAGAATCCCCACTGAGAATAAACCTAATCTCTACTGAAGAAGACATCTATTACATTTACTTACAGTGCAGAGATCTCAGCATCTGTCAATAGGTTGCAAGCATAAAAAGAAAAAAAATCATATTTTCTTTTAAAATAGTTAATACATTGTTTGTTTTGCCTTTAAAAAAATATAAAATCAATAAAATCATTCTAGCATATAGTAGGCAGCCAAATAATTTGTTTCATTACATGTTAAAGTTACTATTTCCTGTAACTAAAATAAAAGAGGTGAGCTCTTCCTCCAGGTTATATAGATTACTTATGATTTTATGATAATTCCTCAGGGGCAAAGCATGTCACTCAGAGCTTCCTAGCTCTGTCACTTAGCCTATTAATAATATGCTGCTCAGTCCTTACCAAAAGTAGCTGAATCCACAATGCTAGAATATTAGCATATTGGATATGCATTAAATTACAGTCTACTGGAAAAACAAATTATGAATTATGTTTCATCAACCCATAATTAATTCTATTGACATTCCTATAAAGCACTCAATTTTCAGGTACCAATAGGCAAATGGCTTGTATTTATTGGGTGCTGAATTAATAGCTGCCGATGAATTGACATATTCTTCAATACAGTGAATCCAATTTTTTTCTTATTAATTTCTCCAGCCTGATTTAATGTTAAGACATTGCAAGTGTCTTGGTTTGAGGATATTCTAAGCAATGCCGATCCTTTAGGTTCAGTATTTACTGACCACATTTGTCCTTTTTTATGGTAACAGATATAAGCTGTCATCAAATTGTTGGAATGGGGTTTAAGTTTGAAGTTGTACCTGAGCTATGCTTCATGGTACATGTACTCTTTTTTCCTGGCGTGTGAAGTAGAATTCTCTATCATGGTTGGCTTCTGCTCCTTCACAAGATATTTTATTTACTTAGTTATGCTATGCTTCCCCCCCCCCCCCCACACACACACACTTCTGTTTCCTTCCTTCCCAGGTACAGAATTGTCATTACAGTCAAGTGTGTTTCATTCTTCTCTCTCATTCTTGGGCTTCCCTCATCAAACCTGGTTACGAATCGTATTCCTTTCAAATTGAAAATTGCCTTGTAGCTCCAGGTTTTGATTTCTCCAATGTGTGTTTTCAGCCTGTAATGAAGTTTCTAGTGTATCAATGAAGGGGGTATCTGCCAAGGTTGTCACTTCTTAGTGAAATGATAGTTTGTGAGATAAGCTTAAGCAAAACAAAGGTATTTTCTTGCTCTGGTTTTCCAGCTGGAAAAAAAAAAGGAGGTTACTGCCATTGAACTTTAGAATTCTTAAAATTATTATGACAAGGGACTTCAAATAGTTGTTAGGTAAGATAAAGTTACGGCAGATCCCAGGGCGTGGGCTAGTGGAAGGATGAGATGAATGGACAACACAGGGAAGAGGAGATTGAGGTGAAGATGCACATATTTACCAGAAAGTGTGTTGACATTTCACTGTTAGCTTTTGCCTTCCTATCCTTAGATATCTTAAGAAAGTATTTCAGGGGTCATTCAGAACAGAAAGTCAAGTGCAGGAAATTTTGGCAGTTTCCTTTCTTTCTTTCTTTTTGTTTTTTATCTGCTGTCTCATCCCTTAACAAGTCGGTACTCTGGGCAGCTTCTATCAACTCCTCTCTAGAGAACACAATTGCCGTCATTTCATGCAGTCATCTTCTGGCTATGGACTGACTTGAAGAGGAAAAATACCTTTAGGTTGACTTATAAGAGTTTTCTCTTGCCAGAAAAGAAGCAAATCTGCGAAACCTCATACAAGGTCTTCAAACAGTGAGAGTGTACCTGTAAATTTGGAAAGAGTGGGAACCTATGTTCAGGTGTTGGTTTCTATCGTTTACTAGTTGTAGGATCCTGGACAGAAAACTAATCCTGTCTGAACTTTCATTCAATATCTGTATAATGAAGGGGTTTTAGTAAATGACCTCCAAGTGCATGACATTCATGGGTGTTTTGCAGTTTTGTGTTTACTCTCTGACTTGGTTGTGCTTGGTCTATCTACTGTGCCACATGAGCTTAAGGCCAAATTCATCATTCATTTATTCATTCAAACAAATGTGTGAGCACTTATGTGAAAGGTATTTCCCCATTATACATTTAAGAAACATAAAAAGGACTGCATACAAATAAAGCACATGATGAAGAGGGATAATTCACATAATGGAGGTTAGTGGAAATAGAGGGGAAAGAATTCTTAAGCTTGACAGTCAAAGTCACATTAATCTTTGCAGTAACAGCATTTTGCTTAATAACCCATGGGATCCTCTGTCCTCTTTGCACATCTTTTTTTCAATGTATATTTTTTTTCAGTTACAGTTGACATGCAATATTGTACTAGTTTCAGGTGTACAACATAGTGGTTAGACATTTATATAACTTGCTGAATGATTCCCCCAAGTAAGTCTAATACCCACCTGGCACCATACATAGTTATTACAATATTGTTGACTATATTCTTTATGCTATACCTTACATCCCCATGATTATTTTTTAACTACCAGTTTGTACTTATTAGTCCCTTCCCCTTTCTAACCCAGTGCCCTAACCTCCCACCCATCTGGCAATCATCAAAATGTTCTATTGTATCTCTGAGTTTGTTTCTGTTTTGTTTGTTTGTTTTATTCTTTAGGTTCCACATGTAAGGGAAATCACATGGCAATTGTCTTTCTCTGTCTGACTTACTCTATTCCGCACAATACCCTTTGGACCATCAATGTTTTTGCAGATGGCAAGATTTCCTCCTTTTTAATGAGTAGTATCCGATTGTATATATGTACTACCTCTTCTTATCCATTCATTCATTAATGGGCACCCAGGTTGCCTCCATATCTTGGCCCTTGTAAATAATGCTGCAGTGAACATATGGATGCACATGTCCTTTTGAAGTAGTGTTTTGAGTTTCTTTGGATAAACACCCAGAAGTGGGATTACTGGGTCCTTCTTTGTCTCTTCTTATAGCCTTTGTTTTAAAGTATATTTTGTCTGGAATAAGTATTGCAACCCCACCTTTTTTTTTCTTTTCATCTTTCATTAAATATATTTTTTCATCCCTTACTTTCACTCTGTGTGTGTTTCAATCTGAAGTGAGTTTCTTGTAGGCAGCAGATGTATGGGTCTTATTATTGTATCTATTTAGCCACCTGATCTTTTGATTAGAGCATTTAATCCATTTACATTTAAAGTAATTTTTGATAGATATGTAGTTATTGTCATTTTATTATTCACATTTTTATATTTTCCTCCTCCTCTTCTCTTTCTCCTTCTTCTTCTTCCCTTCCTCCTTGTCCTCCTCGTCCTCCTCCTCCTCCTCGTCCTCCTCCTCCACCTCCTCCTCTTATTTCTTCTTCTCCAAAAGTCCCTCTAACATTTCTTGTAATACTTGGTTTGTTGGTGATAAACTCCTTTGGCATTTTCTTATTTGGGAAGCTCTTTATCTGTCCATGGATTCACAACAATAGCTTTGCTGCATAGAGTTATCTTGGTTTTAGGTCCTTGCTTTTCATCACTTTCAATATTTTGTGTCAATCCCTTCTTGCCTGCAAAGTTTCTGTTGAGAAATCAGCTGACAGTCTTATGGGATTTCCCTTGTAGGCTAGGGAAAGGACTAGGTTCTTTTCTCTTGCTGCTTTTAGGATTCTCTCTTTGTTTTTAACCTTTAGTATTTTAATTATGGTGTATGCATATCTCGGTCTGGGCCTCTTTGGGTTCATCTTGTTTGGAACTCTGCATTTCCTGATTATATGTCTGTTTCTTTTGCCAGGTTAGGGAAGTTTTTCATCATTATTTCTTCACATAGGTTTCCAATTTCTTGCTCTCTCTGTTTTCCTTCTGGTATCCTTATGATGCAAATGTTGCAATGCTTGATGTTGTCCCACAAACCCCTTAAATTATCCTCATTTTTTTTCTTTTTGCTGTTCTAATTGGGTGTTTCTGCTACCTTAACTTCCACATTGCTGACTTGATCCTCTGCTTCATCTACTATACTGTTGATTCCATCTAATGTATTCTTCATTTCAGCTATTTCTGACTAGTTCTTCTTTTTTTTTTTTTTTAATGTTTTCTATCTTCATTTTTATATTTCCTATCTCCTTGTTGAAGTTCTTACTGAGATCATTGAGCATCCCTATAACCAGTGTGTTGAACTGTGTGTCTGGTAGATTGGTTATCTTCATTTTGATTAGTTCTTTTCCTGACCTTTGTTCTGCTCATTCATTTATGACATGTTTCTTCATCTCCTCATCTTGGCTGCCTCCCTGTGTTTGTTCTATGTATTAGACAGGGCTGCTATGTCTCCTGGTCTTCGTACAGTGTCCTTATGTAGTAGGTGTGCTGTGGGGTTGAGTGGCACAGTCTCATCTCCCTGGTCACCACAGCCGGGTGCTGCAGGTTTGCCCCTTGTGTGTGTTGTGTGTGCCCTGCTGTTGTAGTTGAGCTCTAGTTGCTATTTGCACATCAGTGCAAAAAACTGACCGTCAAGCTGATTGATTGTGAGGACTGGCCATGACTGTATTGGGGAAACTATTATGTGGGGGCTGGCCTTGTGGAGCAGGATTCGATTTAACAGTGCTCCATTGCTGCTGTGCCTGCCTGAGCCTGGGTGTGTCAGATGAGGAGGTAGCTGGGTGATGCTCTGCTTGGTCCAAGCAGGCCACAGTTCATGCTGGCCCTGGACCTCCTGGGAGGGAGCCCCGCCACTGGCCAAGTTCAGTGGCAGCCTGTACCCTGTCCAGGGCTCACTGGCAAAAGCCACAAACAGTCCACAGATAATAGCCACCTGTGCTGGGCTTGGAGGTGCCTGGGAGAGGCCGAACCTGAACTGAGGCCAGCTGCCACTAGTGCTGGGCTTGGGGCTACTCAGGAATAGGTACAGGGCATACTGAGGTCAGATACTGCTTCTTTGGTGTTTGTGAATCTTTGAGAGTTTTTGGAAAAGTCTGTAGCATGAGCCAAGAGAAAGTGTTTGTATGGAAAATCCACTGGTGGGGGGCTTGGGTGAGTCCCCAAGTTGGGTGGGGCTGGGTCAGGGAATCACCAGGGAAGGGTGAACTGTGTTTGCCAGATTGATGGAGACTCAGATCTGGCACCAACCTGCTTCTGTGCTCCGGGAATCGGGAGGCTCAACAAAGGAACCATGGATTTTGCCAGTACTTCTGTCTGGGAGAAAGCTGTACCTCCAGCCTTCACTCTGAGGCCAGACAATTCACTTCCTCCCTGTGTGTCCCTGGCACCTTTTGAGTTGCTGCTCCAGTACTGGAGCTCAGAGAGAGTGAGTCCATCAGGGAGTAAGTCTGTGTGCAGGCCCTTTAAGAGGAGCACCTGGGACTCCAGCCACCCTCTGTTTCACCCAGCCAGAAGTTGTGGAGACTTTTCTTTCCAGCACTGGAACTCTGAGCTGGGGAGCCTGGTATGGGGTTAGGACTCCTCACTCCATTATGGGAGGGGACCTCCACAGCTGAGATATCCCTCCCAATTTTTAACTACCACATGTGGGTGTGGAACCAGCATGTTCTTTGTCGCCACCCCTCCTGTCAGTCTCGGGGTGGCTTCTTCTGTATGTTCTAATTGTAGGACTTCTGTTCAGCTAGATGTCAAGTGATTCTCAATGATGGTTGTTCTGTTGTTTAGTGTAATTTTTATAAGTTTGTGAGAGGAGATGAGCACAGTGTTTACCTACTCTACTAGTATCTTGACCAGACTTTTTTGTACTTCTAAGAGTGGACACAGGTCTAGCAGTCACATTTGGGTCTCTGAAATATCTGTATAGGGACATCACTAGAAATGGCTTGGTTAACATTTTAGAAATCATTCAACTCTGTTTTTCACTTTCTCAGAGAACAGAAAAAAGCTGTCAGTGGGTATTATTGTATCTTGTTGTCTTTATACTCAGGTCATGACTGGGGGCAGAGTAATCGTGATCTCTAGGTACTCTTGGTCACAGCCTTGGTATTCCTGCTCTACATATTACCTTAATGTCAGGGACAACCTAGGCTCTGCTCTGTTGTAATGCACTATAATTATCTTGTTCTTAATTTACTTGCTGCAGTTCAGTTTACTTCCCCAGAGCCTTGTTTTAATAAAGTCTTTATTAAAGGATTAGGGACTCTTGCTTTTTAGTTCTTTTACTCTCCCTCTTTCAGTTGCTTCTTTCTCTGTTCATCCATCATTTTCTCTTTCAAAGATGAGAACTTATGGGTTTTTATTATTGGGGAAACAATGTTTTCCCTGATTCTGTGAGAGATAAGGGGCTCTAATAGTTACTTGTCCACAGTTGCCCCATGAAATCATACTATGAACATGAATTTACAGCTTTATGGATTTGATGATGTTCAAGGTCAGATGGGTCTGCCACATTTAAAGTGTTTATACCTACCCATCCACCTCCTCATAGTTGATGGGCTTGTCTGTAGGGCTGATAAGCTCTTGTTCTAGTGTAGTAATTAACTTCTATTATTAAATCATGGACTATTGACTCCAAAGCTTAACACCATTTACTTTGTATCTTTCTATTTTCATTAGGAAAAAAGACAATTATTGGCAATTGATGTAGCCTACATATCAGTATATGTTCTTAGAATTATTGTTACTACCCTAACATCTGCTCACTCCCAGACTGTACTTTCCCCTTATGTGTTACAAAGTAAGAATATTTCAAACTTCAGGCACAATGGTTTCATTGTAGTAAACATAACATTCTACATGCCCACAAATTAAATGTTTCCATAGTCTCTATTAGAGAACAATGAGATATAGTAATTCTAATAATGTACTAATCTTCTTAAAATTTCTCTTGCATGTTAATTAGTATTTAAGAGATTTAAAGAAAGGATGTTTTCATTAGTGCAGTATTGGCATTTGGGACATAAATGAATTTCACACATGTATAACAAATATAGAGGAGCTAATTTACAATAACAGCAATAAGCTGGGACAAGTGGTTTATTTCATCAAGATGATATGTTTTTGTTTGAAGATAAATAGTTATAGATTGCAACCTTAGCATAGAAGGGGTAAAACACTCTCTGGTAGATGGCAACTTAAAAGTGTAGCTTTAGACACTTCATTCATTCAAAAACATTTATTTTGTGTCTAGTGTATGCAAAATCTTTGCTAAGAAATGAGGCTGGAAAGTGAATTGTCCCTTCCCTCCATGGATTTATAGATTAATAGGGAAATATTGCTATGGATGCTATAATAGAGAACTGTACAGGGGAAATAGGTGTTCTAAAAATGGGGTTGGGCAAATTTTCCTGAAATTAATGAGAAGCTTCAGGATGGAACCAATGCATTCACTGAGTCTGAAAAGCTTAGTAGATCATGAAAGAGACATGGCATAACCTCTGTGGGATGAAAATTAATCTTGATTAAATTCCAAATAAAACGAACTACTCTGGAAGCACCAAATGTGTTGTACTAGACCAGAGTATCTTTTACATTATACAAACATACTTCATATTTATTCATGTACTTATTTGTCAAATTATCATGCACAATTTTCAGATTATAAATTTAAAATTTTTATATAGTAAAATAGACTCTTCTGGTATATAGTTCAGCAAATTTGTATCTACCAGCATAGTGACTATACAGAACAATTTTATCATACTCAAAAAACTGCCTCATGCTTTAATTTCACTCTCCTTACCTCCGAAACCCTAGTAACCACTGATATGTACTGTATTACCATGTTTTTTGAAAATGTCATCTAAATTGAATCACTGAGTATGCAAAGTTTTGAGACTGGTTCCCTCATTCAGTGTAATGAACTTGAGCTTAATTCAGGATCTTGTGAATATCAATAGTTTGTTCCTTTTTTATTGCTGAGTAGGATTCTTTTGTATGGATGTTTCAGTTTCCTTATCTACTCAGCTGGTGAAAGACATGGGTTGTTTTCGGTTTTTGGAGATGATGAATATAAATTATATAAATATTCATGTACAGGCTTTTGGGTGAATATAACTTTTTTTCCCTCTAAGGTAATAGTTTAAAGATTAATGAGAGATATGGTAAGTATACATGCGTTATACATTTTAAGACACTGCCCAATGGTTTTCCAGAGTGGCTGTACTGTTTGGAATTCCCAAGGCAATATGTGAATGCTCTAGTTGTTTCACTCTTTTGACAGTACTTTCTGTTCTCAGGTTTTTTTTTGTTGTTGTTTTAATTTCAGCTATCTTAATAGGGTAGATGGTGGTATCTCATTATGGTTTTCTTTGTATTTAATTTTAATGAAGTTCAATTTAGCAGTTTTTTTCCCCCTTATGGATTGTGCTTTCAGTGTCATTTCTAAGAATTATTTATTTTACTTTCATTCTGGAAAGATATTTTCACTGGACATAAAATACTGAGTTGACCACTTTTTCTTTTAGCATTTAAAAATTGTGTTACTTCCTTTTGACCTCCATAATTTCTGATGAGAAATCTATTATAATTCAAGTTGGTTTTCCTGCATAAAAATATGCATCTTATTCTTCTAGCTTACTTTCAAATTATTTTTATTGCCTTTAGTTTCCAGCAGTTTGATATGTCTGGGCATGGATTTTTTGGGGGCAGGGTAGGTGGTAGTTACTGTGTTTATTGTTAACTGAGATTCTGGAATCTGCAGGTTCATGTCTTTTGTCATATTTTCAGCCATTGTTTCTTCAAATATTTTTTCCACACCGCATTCATTCTCCTCCTATTCTAGGCTCTATTTAAAAAAAAAATATTACACTTTTTTCTTGTTGTCCCATAGGTTTCTGAGGCTCTGTCCACTTAGTTTTGTGTATTTATTTTCCCCTATGTTGTTCAGACTGGATAATTTCTATTGATCTATCTTCAAGTTCACTGACTCCTTCCTCTTTTTTCTCCATTCAATAATTTTAAATTTTCAATGATTTAATTTTAGTTCTAAAATTTCTGTTTGGTTCTTATTTATTTAGTTCCCCCTCCTTCTTTTGCTGTGACTTTTTTTTTTTTTTCTATTAATTTCAATAATGTTTATGATTGCTTGTTGGAGTAATTTTATAGTAGCTACTCTAAAGTCCTTTTCAGGTAATTTCAAGATCTGTGACTCCTTGGTATTGATGTTTGTTAGTTTTTCTCATAAGACTTGAAGTTCTGTGTATGCTGAGTAACTTTGAATTGTATCATGGATATTCTGAATATTATGAATGTACATTATGATTGTATAAGTCTTGTTTAAATCCTGTGGAGAATTTATTTTTGTTTTAGCAATCAATCTCCTTAGTTAGGTTAAGACTGCAAGTTCTAGCCTGTCATCTCTCAGATGTGGATCCATTATTAGTTCAGTTTTCAAAGACTTTGTAGTACTATTTGGATCTGTCTCCCACCTGGAGGGTGGCCTGCCTGATAGTTCAGTTTTCAAATTGTTTGGTATTTTTATTACTATCAGATCCATACATATGCAGAGGAAGAATGAGCTCAGAAGTTCATAAATTATGCTGTGGGATTGCTTTCTCAAGCTCCTTCCTTTTTGCAATCTCTCTGGGTGTTTCTGGTTCCCTGGGACTTTCCTTTGGGTGACATGGCCAGAAAACTGGGGCTGTGGTTACTCCTTTATCCTTCGCCCTTTTATAAATATACCCATATCTAGGACAAACCAGAGATAACACAGAGTGAGAAAAGAAAGCAATAAAGGATCATCTCACTTTCCTGGGGCCACAGCTCCATTGACGGAATTGAAGGTTTATTCCCTTCTGGGTTTTGGCTCCCATGAGATCTTGTTACAAGGCCAGTTGTCCCCTCTGAAGTTTTATTTGGGGGTAGGGGGGCTGGATTGTAAGAGAATGGAGACAAAATTGAAAAATACCAAAAGGGGGTTTCTTCATTCTGTCTGAACATTAGGCATGCCTTTTCCTGCTCTTAGGTTAGAACTAGAGGGGTTTCCTACTGTGTGCCTTGTGCCCATATCCAGTTTTCAGGTGGCACTGAATGCAGGTTTAGAATACTGGAAGAATATCCTGGTAAAGAATAGGTTGGTAGTACTCTGAATTCTGGTCTTCATCCCCAACTTGCTTGCTATTACTTATTTTCCAGAGACCTCAAAGATCTGCTCCATGCATTGTATTCTGGTTTTATAGCTGCATTCAGTGAGAGAGACAGCGTGAAGTGTTCTATTGTATCTTGTCCAATATTGAAATCTCATATGCTGTTTAAAAATATTTGTTATCATTGGTGGAGCTATGGAAAACTTTTCATGTCCACCAGGAACATTTATGTACTATCAATAGTTCCACCTGTCACTCAAAGGATCTTGAGTGAGGCCTGATCTCAGCAAGCTAAATGTTTCCTATTGATGTTTTAGAAGCTACAAATTTCTTTTACTGTCATAAATTATTCCTGAATGGCACAAATAATCAGTGCTACTAAATTGAGCAAACACTTGAGCTTGGTCTCGTAATATTAGTATATTTATAATTTTAGTAGTAAATTATAAGTTATTTTTTTTCTTTCTTTCTCTTCAAATTTTCAGAATGATATATATGTATGTATAAAATGTTGGTCCACATTTTATGTTTATCTTTTTGTCAGACTCCTTTTCCAGAAAGAAAAGCACAAAAATTTAGGGACTTCACAGATGTATTAAGTTCATATGTTAAGAATCAGTTGAGAATCTCTGTTATGATTTACAGACTTAGTCTTTTAAGTAGTCAGTCATTAAAGTCTAGTTAAAATTGAAGTTTTGACTAGAAAAAAACTGAAGGAGAAATCTCAAAAATGAGTATTGCATATATTTGAAAGAGGATAATCAGACACTCTATTTTTCAAAATCTGAAGAACCATAACATATTTTCCTGTCAAAAAGGCTACTTCTGTTCAACTTGAATATTCTGCTTTCGTTGAAGATAAATTCAGTGCTCTGAAGACAAACATTTTTGGAATTTAAGTCAAAATCTTTTCACAGAGACATACAACTGATCTTTTTAAAAATATGAGCTAAATTGTGTGACCAAATTGCTGACAGCAGCTTCTAAACCAGACAGCACATCTGCTGACCTAGAGAAAGAATGACTGGTTGGATTGGCATCTTCTTCTTCTATATTAGGTAAGGGGAATTTATAATAGAGTGTGTGATCGGAGCAAAAATTAGTGTTTTGGCTGATAGAACCATCATGTTAATGCTTTGCCTGAAAAGACTGATCTGGAAGCAATTTAGAGAGTTTGATTTACAACCAACTTTGAAAAGAATAACACATGTTCTCAAGATGTCTCAAACATGCAGTGAGTAGGGAGCTGTCCAGCCACTTAAATTTTCTTTAATCTTACAGTTTAATCAAAGATTCCCTCACAAAACTTCACTCTTGGGAGATTAGGGACACTCCTTGGAGGGCCTTAGGTCAGAAATCAATGTGTAGTTTTACTGCGATCACCACATGTACTTCATGTTTGCAAAACATGTTTCAGTTTATGTGCCAGGTTGAACTTAATTGTTTCTGAACTGTGGACATCCCTAGAGAGTGAAAATCAAAAACTGTGCATAAAATATTATCAGGGGACACAGCATGTATTGGCATGTTTGACAATGAAATGAAAAGCATTTCTCCAACGATCCTGGGATATCCAGCAAAAGAGATTCTGGCATATAAGGTCTCTGCATGCTGGAGCTGAAGTGGCAGAACTAAGATTTAATAGACTAAGGCCTAAAACAAGAGCACAGTTCAAGTTGTACTATGTACTTACTGACACCTGCACAATTAAAACCATGATACGTATAGGAAGAGGGAAGGAACTTGAAGGAGTTCACTGTTTTTTACATCTGTAATTCCAGTTATAGCTTCATGATTTTTACTATATTCTCATATAGCACTTATACATCTGACATTTTTCCTAAAAATAATTTTCTCTTTTTTATGATTGTTAATAATTCCCATTACAATACTCTCATTAGTTGAAAACTAGGATGTTTGCTGGAAATAAATGGTAACCATATGAAGAAAAACAGGAAACTATAATAGCAAAACAATGTTGTTAAACTATATTATTAAGCAGTACTGTTAAAGTACAAATGGAAATACAGATTAACAAGGATATTCAAATACTAATAAATTATATCTATTTATTAAAAAGTGTTCTAAATAAAAGAGAACAATTTTTCTTTTGAGTAGAAGTAGATGTACTTTTCCCTATTCCTCCTGCTAAGTACAGCAAAAAATATTGGACATTACATATAAAACAAACATAAGAAGAGTCTGGATGGTGGAGTGAAGAAGGCCAACTATGGATCTTAGACTCAGGAAATGACACAGGGTGCCCCTGGATTTTCTTTTGCTTCATATATCCCAGACTTGATGGTGAGGAAGTTAGCAACCTGAAAACACCAACAGATGCTAATTAAAAAATCCCCAACAAAAGCCTCCTGCTTTTAGTCAAATGATCAAGGAAAGGGACAGCTTAGAAAGGCAGAAACATTTAGATAACAGTTATGCCACTCTAGCCAAACACAAGAGAAAAACTGTCCACACCCCTGCATATATCAGCAAAGGCAATGGGGAACCTAGACTTCTACCCTTGTGAGGCTGTAACAAGGTGCTAATCAACCTTACCAGATGTCAGAGAAGCCAAATAGACAGGACTTTCATCCCTGCCAGCAGGTAATAAGCTCCCTTTCCCCCATAGTGTCAGTAGAGATCACAAAGAGAGCCTATTTTTTTTTACCCCTACTTTGCAGTAATGAGGCATCTCTCCTTATCCCTCCTAGGGTGGTATCAGAGGAGGCCCAGTGGGAGTCAGAATTGTTAACATCAGCCACAGATAATGAGCCCACCCCCAGTGCAATGTTAGTGAAGACCACAAGAGGAACCAGAACTCCCACTTAGCGCAGAAGTAATAAGGATCACATCCTTCCTTCCTCCAAGTGTCAGTGAAGGCTGATTGGGAATCCTACATTCCTATGTTCATCTGGCAGTAACACAATGCCTGCATCCTTCTCCTGATTGAGCAATATCAGAGAAAGCCAGTTAAAACAGAAGGTTTAGATAAGATCTAGTCTCATAACATAATACAACAATCTGTAGTTTTTAATTGAAAATCACTTGTTACATGAAGAACAGGAAGATCTCAAACTGAATGATAAAAGACAATAGATGCCAACACTGAAATTACAGAAAAATTGAATTATTTGGCAAATCATGTTAGGCATTCATGATAAAAATGCTTCAACAAGCAATTATGAATAACCTTGAAATGAATGAAAGACTGGATAGCCTCAGAAAGGAAGTAGAAAAATCTCAGCAAAGGAATAAAAGATATAAATAAGAGCAAGTGAAAATTTTAGAACCAGAGAATAGAATAATCAAAATAAAAAGCTCAGTGGATGGGCTAACAGTATAATGGAGGAAGCAAAGGAAAGAGTCAGTGAACTGGAAGATAGTACAATCAGAACAACAGACAGAAAATAGGACAAAAACGAACTAAGCCTTGGGGACCTGTGGGACTATATAAAAAACTCTAATATCCATGTAATCAGAATCCCAGAAGATGAGAAGAAAGATGATCGGGTTGGGGGGTAGAGCCTCCCAATTTTACTAAGACATATATGAGGTCTGACAATTAAGTTCATGAACTTGTTGCAATGATGTTGCTAACATTTTTTGATATCACAGGGATTATTCATTATGAATTTGTACCAACTGGACAAACAGTTAACCAAGTTGACTATTTGGAAGTGCTGAAAATGCTGCGTGAAAAGTTAGATGACCGGAACTTTTCACTAACAATTCATGGCTCTTGCATCACTACAATGCACCAGCTCACACAGCACTGTCTGTGAGGGAGCTTTTAGCCAGTAAACAAATAGTAAACAAATAACTGTATTGGAACACCCTCCCTACTCACCTGATCTGGCCCCCAATGACTTCTTTCTTTAATGGAGATAAAGGAAATATTGAAAGGAAGACATTTTGATGACATTCAGGACATCAAGGGTAATGCAATGACAGAAAAAGAGTTCCAAAATCGCTTTGCAGGGTGAACTAGGCACTGGCATCAGTGCATAGCTTCCCAAGGGGAGCACTTCAAAGGTGACCGTAGTGATATTCAGCAATAGGTATGCAGCACTTTTTCTAGGATGAGTTCACAAACTTAATTGTCCGACCTCATATAAACCTACAGATTCAAGGACTTGAGTGAAATAAGGCAATCAGAGAAAGACAAATACTGTACACACTCGCTTGTATGTGGAATTTAAAAAAAGAAAATAGAATAGCGGTCACCAGGGGCTTTATTGATGGTGCTAGTGATGGTGGTGGTAGAAACGGGGAGATGTTGGTCAACGTGTACAAGCTTTCTATTATACGATGAATAAGTTCTGGGGACGTAATGTACAGCATGGTGATTATAGTTAGCAATACTGCATTGTATACTTGAAAGTTGCTAAGGGAGCCACACTTAAATATTCTCATTGTATAAAAAAAGTGGTAACTATTTGAAGGGGTGGATGTGTTAACTTGATCTTAGTAATCATTTCACAATATATATGTATATTAAAACATCATATTGTATACCTTAAAAATAATACATTTAAAGATAAGAAACTTGAGTGGACCTCAAACATATAAACCCAAAGATATCCATGCTAAGACACATTATATTTAAACCTGTAAAAACTGAAAATAGAGAAAAAAATTTGAAACCAGCCAGAGAAGAATAACATTTTATTTATGGGGGAAAGCAATTTGAGTGGCAGTGGATTTCTCATTAGAAACTGGAGGCCAAAGGAGGTGGCACAATATTTTTCAAATAATAACAGAAAAGAACTGCCGAGTTCTTGTATACAGTGAAAATAACCTTCAGGAATGAAAGGGAAATCAAGACATTTTCAGAAGAAAAAAACGAATAGAACTCGTTGCTGAGAGTCCTACTACAAAAGAATGGCTAAAGGAAATTCTGTAAACAGAAAGGAAATGAAAGAAGTATGAACTTAGGAACCTCAAAAAAGAGAAACATATGATATACCAAAATATGGGTTAATACAATAGGCTTTCCTTCTCCTCTTGAATTTTCTAAATTATGTTTGACAGTTGAAGCAAAAATTATTACACAATGTGATATAGTTCTAAATGAACATAGAGGAAACATCTAATAAAATTATAATATAAATAAGGGAGAGAAAAGGGATGTAAAGGAAAGTAAGGTTTTTATATTTCACTTTAACTGATAAAATCATGACCCCAGTTGACCAGTCGTGTATATAATGTAATATCTGGAGCAACTACTAAAAGCACTATACAATGGTATGTACTCAGAATACTATTAATAAATCAAAATCAAATTGTAAAATCTGTTCAAGTCTCCTATAGAAAGACAGACAAAAGAAAACAGAGAAGCAAAAAAACAGAGAGAACAAACAAAAACCAAAAATGAAATACCAGACTTAATGCTAAATATAGCAATAATTACATGAAACATAAATTTTCTAAATAAACCAATTATAAGACAGAAATTAGATGAATGTATTGAAAAAAACTTCACACAACTATATGTTGTCTATAAGAAAATCACTTCAAATATGACAATTAGGTAGGTGGAAAATAAAAGAATATATAAAGATATATTATGCACAGTTTCATCAAAGGAAAGCAGGACCAGTTATATTAATATCAGGTAAAGTAGACTTCAGAGTGAAGAAAAATCACAGACAGTCAGACATTACATAATGATAAGCAGTTCAATCCACCAAAAGGACATAGCAATCAGAGCAGAAATATGAATAAAACAAAAACTGATAGAGCTGAAAGGGGAAATAGACAAATCAATAACTATGTTTAGAACCTTCAAGGATGAATAGAACAACTAAACATACAATCATCAAGGATATAGAAGAACTCAATAACATCCACTAAAGGAATTTAGTAAACATACAGAGATCACATCACCCAACAACAACATAATACATATTATTTTCAAGTGTATATGGGTCATATATCAAGACAGACAGTATATGTTGTTTGGAATTTATAGCAAATCTCAACAAATTTCAAACAATTACAATTACAGATTACTGTTAAAATGATAAATTTTATGTTATTTATATTTTAACACAATTAAAAAGGAAACTTTGGAAAACTAGTAATAAAATGGTACTGCCTTAGGCTGATAAAGACTATCTGCAAAATACATCATTTAAAGTGAGGAAAATGGTTGCCCTTTGAGAGTAATAAATAGAAAAGAGTAAAAGAACAAACAGCTTAGGGAAAGCTGACTTCTTAATGTGGGTTCTTACAATGCAAATGTTTCAGTTTATGGAAATTCATGAAGCTGCACAAATAGGATATGTGCACGTTAGGTACATTACATTTCAACACTAAACACTAAATGCCTAAATATTTGAACAAGGTGCTCCTTGGCTACAATAGAATCTGTGCATAAATCAGAGACAGAGAAGAAATCTCAGAACATTTGGAAACTAAAGAGGACACTTCCAAATAATCCATGAGTAAATAGGAAGTCTCAATAAACAAACAAACAAACAAACAACAACAAAAGGATACACTGAACAGAAAAAAAATGAAACATAACATCAAAATTTGTGGGAAACAGCTACAGCAGTGCTGAAAGGAAAATATATGGCACTAAATGTATATATTAGAAAAGAAAATAGTCTAAAACCAATAATTCGTGCTCCCATTTGAGTAACTTAGAAAAAGAACAAAATACCCATAGCAAGCAGAAGGGAGGGAATAATAAGAATAGAGTTCCATAGGTAGCAGAAGCGGAGAGCAGACCCCCCCGAGATCCCTGAGCAGCCCCACGTCACAACGGGCCTAGTTACCATCACACCGGGAGGAGCTGCAGCTGGCTAGTTACCATCACCGCAACCAGGAGCGGCGAGACTGAGACCCAGCAGCGGCGAGGCTGAGACCCAGCAGCGGCCCACCACCGCCCGCCCCCCACGCAGCCCCTCAGTGCCGCCCACAGCAAGGCAGGGAGCTGGGGCCCAGGAAACCTTACGTCAGTAGCACCTGCGAGTGGGGACAAGGTCATTGCAAGGAAGATTTTGGAAACGGTCAAATGGTTCAGTGTAAGAAACGGATGTGGTTTCCTCAACAGGAATGACGCTAAGAAAGATGGATTTGTACACCAGACTGCCATAAAGAAGAATAAGCCCAGGAAGCACCTTCACAGTGCGGGAGATGGAGAGACTGTGGAGTTTGATGTTGTTGAAGGCGAAAAGGGTGCGGAGGCAGCAAATGTTACAGGCCCTGGTGGAGTTCCAGTGCGAGGCAGCAAATATGCAGCAGACTGTAACCATGATAGATGCTACCCAAGTCACAGGGGTCTCTACGCAATTACCAGAAGAATTACCAGAACAGGGAGAGTAAGGGAAAGAATGAGCGATGGGAGAGGCTCCTATCAGCACTCCAGGCCCAACAGAGCCGGCCCTACGGCAGGTGATGGTGGCTACCTTATTTATTACGTGTGGAGACCCTATGGGCGTCGACCACAGTATTCCAGCCCTCCTGTGCAGGGAGAGAGAGGGAGGGTGCTGACAACCAGGGTGCAGGAGAACAAATAGACCAGGGAGGCAGAATATGTATCGGGTCTATAGACCAGGATTCCGCAGGGGCCCTCCTCGCCAAAGACAGCCTAGGTAGGACGGCAATGAAAGTAGATAAGGAAAATGAAGGCGATGAGACACAAGGTCAGCAGCCACCTAAACCTCGGTAACTTCAATTACGGACGCACATGCCCAGCAAACCCTAAACCATAAGATGGCAAAGAGACAAAAGCAGCGGATCCACCAGCTGAGAATTTGGCTGCTCCCGTGGCTGAGCAGAGCAGGGGCTTAGTCAGTGCCGGTTTACCACCTCTACCATCCTTATGTTTAGTCATCCAACAAGAAGAAATGAATATGAAAGTCCAGCCATAAGAAATGAACAAAAGATTGGAGCTAAAGACCTTACGTGCTTGCTTTTTGCCTGTTGACCAGATAACTAGAACTATCTGCATTACCTATGCAACGTTTTTTTTTTTTTTTTAAATTATTATTTTTTACCTAAAGACGTCTCTTTTTGGTAATGACAAACGTGTTAAAAGCAAACAAACACAAACAAAACCCTGTTTTTTCTCAATACACTTTTAAAGGTTTTTAAATTGTTTCATATCTGGTCAAGTTAAGATTTTTAAGAACTTAATTTTTAATTTGTAATAAAAGTGTACAACTTGATTTTTTCAAAAAAGTCAACAAATTGCAAGCACCTGTTAATGAAGGTCTTAAATAATAATAATAAAAAATAATAAGAGTAGAAACCAATGAACTTAGAAACAAAAACAATAGAGCAAAATTAATAAAACAAAGAGGTATTATTTGAAAATACCAAAAAAATTGACAAACTTCTACCAAGACTTGAAAAGGAAAAAAGAAAAAAGATACAAATGATTAATATCAGGAATGAAATTGGGAGATCACTGCAGATAGTACTGCAGACATCAAAAAGATAACAAGGGGATTATATATATACATATATATATACATATATATATATGACTACAAATTTGAGGATTTATAGAAAATATAAAGAAATTTATAGAAAATTCTTCAAAAAAAGAAAAATCCCCAGAACAACTCAACCAATAGGTAATATGAAGTGCCTTATAATTATTAAGGAAATTGAATTTATAATTATAATATTCTCCAAAAGGAAATTTTCTGGTCTAGATAGTTTTCCCGGAGAAGTCTGTCAAGCATTTATGGAAGAATGAACAGCACTTCTACACATTCCACCACCCTCTACCCCCCCCCCACACACACAAAGAATAAGAAATATTTCTCAACTGATTTTATAAAACTAGTATTATCCTGATATGAAAGCCAGACAAAGACAGTACAAAATATGAAAACTACAAATCAATATCATTTATGAATATAGGTGTAAAATTCTTTAGCAAAAGATTAGCAAATGTAATTTAGCAAAATACAAAACGAATTATGCAAAATGACCAAGTAGTTTATTCCATTGATGCAAAGCTGGTTCAGTATTCAAAGTCAATTGGTACAATTTATCATATCAACAGGCTGACGGAAAAAGAAATCAATGATTATCAATCAATGCAAAGAAAGCATTTAACAAAATTAACCACTCACTTTTGATAAGTTGTCTTAGAAAAATAGGAATAAAGTGGTAGTTTTGATAAAGGACATCTTCAAAAAAATCTAGCTAATATTATGCTTAGTGGTAAAAAACTGAATGTGCTTCCGCTAAGATTGGGACTAAGACAAAGATGTTTATTTTAATCATTCTTATTCAACACAGTGCTGGAAGTTCTATCCAGAGTAATAAGACAGAAAAGAAAAGGAATGTTGATAGAAGAGAAAGAAGTAAAATTTTCCTTATTTGTAGATGGCATAATTTTCTATGTAGAAAATCCCAAAGAACACACACCCCCCCCCCCCCGAAAAAAAAAAAGAAACAGAAAAAAACAGCAAAAATACGTGTCCTAAAGCTGGTAAGTGGTTTCAGCAAGGTTGCAGGATATAGGGTAAACATACAAAAATCAGTTATTTTTCTATGTCTTTAAACTGAATACATAGATACCAATTTTAAAAATACAATAACATTTAAAGTTGTTAACTAAAAGAAATACTTAGGTGCAAATCTAACAAATATTTTCAGGTCTGTGTCTGTAGGACACAATGCTGATGAAAGAAATCAAATAAGATATAGAGAAACATTCTGTGATTGTATATTGGAAGATTGAACATAATAAAGATGTCAAATTGTCTATTCTCCCCAAATTAATATAATTAATATACAAGTTTAATACAATTCTTACCTAAACTCTGCAAGAATTTTTTTATAGATATACACAAAATTAAAATTTATATGGAAAGGCAAAGGAACTAAAATTAAAATAAGTTTGAAAAAGAATAAGGTGGAAAGAATCAATCATTCTACCTAATTTCAATATTTATGATATAGCTACAATAATTGATACTGTGTGGTCTTGGTGGTGGGATACATGCATAGATCACTGCAACAGAATAGAGAATTCACACAGATATGCCCAATGGATTGTTGACAAAGAATGGTACTAGAGTAATTGGATATTCATAGGGAGAAAAAAATGAACTTCAATCTAATTCATATATCTTATTAAAAAATAACTGAAAATGAATCATGGACTTAAATATATAACTATGTTAAATATATAAATATAAAAGTATAATGCTTAAAAACAATTTGAGGGATCTAGGGCTAGGCAAAGAATGCTTAGGCTTGATACCAAAAAACTTTCCAAAACACATATTCAACAAAGAATTCATATCTAGAATATGTAAGGAATTTCAAAACTCAACAATAAAAAAACCCAAAGTATCCATTTAGAAAATGGGCAGAGCATGAAATGACATTTTGTCGAAGAGCATATGCAGTGACAGCTAAGCACATAGAAATGTGTTCAGCATCATTAGCCATTAAGAAAATGCAAATTACTCCAATAAGGTATGGCCACATACCTATTAGAATGGCCAAAATAAGAAATAGTGGTCTAATTCTAGACTGATAATTTTCTTTGCACCCAACTTCTGGCTCTACTCTGTTCTGAGTTTTCCTTTGACAGTACATACATTTCTTTGATGTCCCATCCTTGAATTTCTGTATACCTCTAGGTATTCTTACCCAGTGGTGAGTACTCACAATGTTCTAGTTATAACTCGAGGTATAAAGGCAGTATGCATCACAGTTTGCTGCTGAATCAAATGTGTGTAATGACATTGCTCCATTCTGCAGGGGATGGGCCACCTCAGCCTGCAGGAACATGCGATACTCAGTGAGATGTTGTCTTCCCAGATAACCAAGACCTAAGCCTCTTTAAGGTTAGAAAGACAAGTGAAAGCAAGAAATAATGAGGAAGACACAAAGTGAACCAGTTTTACAAATGTGAAGGAAATAGCAATTGTGAAGAAAAATATTTTTTTCCCTTTATAAGGGGATTTTATTGGCCAGGAGGAGAGGTAATCTCTTGAAAACTATTATTTTTTTCTTTAGAGATCCACCAGCCTGGATTCCAAAAAGAAGTATGAATGACCTTAGGCTAGCTTTGGAACTTTGGGGGCTCCTGGTAGTGGCATGAAAATGTTTGGAAACATTTGCCTCCTTGGGATGGTGAGAATAATTTCAAGCTCACTTTAGCTAATGTTCTCTCAGGCAAGGGTATAAACTGGCAGTCTGCAGACACTGGGGAAATTAAAACATAGTCATAGTACTTCCCCTTTTTTATCCAGTATGAAGTATGTTCTTTTGCTGCTGTGGCCATTACTGACACCATCCCTGCCCTGCCTCAGCTGGAGATCAGGAAGCTTAAGTGTTGCCACTGGTGCAGCTTGTTTTTCCAGAGAGCTCTCAAATCAGAACAGAGGAAAAATAAGTATCAGAGAGCCAGGCTTTGGGAAGGTTGAACCCTTACACACAGATTGAGACTGTAGTATGAGTAGAACCATTTGGAATGAAATGTTCTGATTTCTAGTATCTTGTTTCTCCCTTCCCCCACCCATTCAATTTTTACTTCTGGAGTGTTGATGGCTGCCTTCTGTTGGCAGCTTTATGCATTCTCATCTCTGGCTCAGTTCAGCCATAACTGCTAATGTATGTGCAGGAGAGAGGGAGAGGGAGGAGGAGAGGAGGGAGGAAGGTAGGAATAGGGGGAGGGGGAAGGAAGAAGGAGGGGGAAGAGCGAGATTGACTTTAATTGGTGCTGTTTTACTCAATTCCCAATGCTTGTTCCATTCCTCTACGCTGTTTTCTGCTATCGGTTGTCTACATGGCTGTTGCCTACACGGCCACTTTGCTTTGTGGACTGAGACTGAATCCTTTTAACCCTGGGATGTAGGTATTATTGGTCCCTTTTGTAGAGGCCAAAGTTAACCAGAGCTACTTCTTTAAACTTACTTGTTCCAAAACACAATGTATATATTTTTTTCTGCTATGGGGTCTGCAATTTGATTTTCGTGTCAATCTTTCTCCTTAGGAGAAATTGCGAGCTTGGGAGAACCATGGATAATAAATCTGATAAAATTGAAGTGACAAAGGGCTGATCTCATGCTGAAACTCTGTGGGGCATAGTCTTGCAGGCTTTGGAAATGTTGCAACTTACTGAGGCTCTTGACAAAGAATTCTTCATATGACTGTGAGCTCTGTGCTCTGTGTCGGGAGCCTGATGAAAGTTCTATTTGGATTGTGGTACAGCCTCCCGGGGGGAATGGTTAATACTTTGGCTTACGTTTACTATTTGGTTTCATCACTTATTCATTGCGTGACTTAGATGAAGTTGTTGAATCTTTGTGCAGATTCAAACACATCTGCACAAAATGAGACTTGTGCAAAATGGGGCTTACAATAATATCTATTGTAGAATTAAGAGGATTCAAGGAAAAAGTATATCTCAGTTACTTAGAACATTAACCAGGTACTCAATAAGCATTAGCTATATTATTACCAATCTTTCCTTTCTTCTGGCTGCTTGGAAAATAATTTTTTGAACTTACTTTCTAAGCTTTTAGTAATATTTATTGAGTTTGTGAGGACTAGTTTTAATGTTATTGTAAAAATAATTAAATAATATTACAGACTAATCAGTGGATGAATAAAGCAGTAGAAACTCAAAATTATGATTATGGTTTTTGCAGCAAAATGTGTGCTTGAAGTCAGTTAAGATTATCTTATCACTTACTAGCTATGTGTTCTTGGCTATTTATATGATTTCTTTGAGTTTCATCTTTGTAAGATGAAGATATTAACACTTCCCTCCTCCTTAGTTATTGTAGCATTTCATAATCAGAAAATGACTTTGTGAGTATCCTATTGCAGTAAGAAGGTTGTTTATTATGATACACATTTAGATAAAACTGAAGGGAAAGATAGACACTTGGTGATGGAGTCTGCCTTCACCAATATGAAAAATGAGCTACATTCCTACTTATGTAAGCTCTGACCTAGAGACTCTCCTTCCTAAACTGTGGGAGTAGCAAGGCCTCTCTAATGTCTTACTGAAAGACATTGATTTAATTGTAAATAGAGGCACAGGAATATGAAGACCAGGTTATCTATTTTAATGCTTGTGAACTAGAAAATAGCATACTTATTCAGAATGCTGTTTTCTGTTTTTTTGCCTGGCTCTTGTGATATATGCAATAAGTGACTGAAAAAAGCTAGCAGTATTTCCTCCCTCTTTCCCCTCCCTCCCTCCCTCCCTCCCTCCCTCCCTCCCTCCCTCCCTCCCTCCCTCCTTCTTCCTTCCCTCCTCCCTTCCTCCTTCCTTCTTTCTAATGGGTAGTATAGAATAGAATGGAGGATGTTTATTCCAGTTTGATACACAATTTCTTACTGAATATCTACTGTGCTGAGCACTGAGGTGAATAAAACAAAAGCATAAGATATTCCTTATTCTTGAAAACTTGATGCAGCCAGCAATAGACAATATTTTCATAACATTTGTAACACAACTTTTACAGATTATAGATCATTTTTAATATACATCATTTTGTTATTTTCATGACATTACCTCATTAGCAATGATATTACTACCACAACGTAGTAAGTCTCAGAGAATCAGGGACCACAGATCTTTAATAACTAATGATAAAAGTAAGGAGTATAATTAAAATGGAAGCACAGGGTATTGTGAGAAGGTATAATAGGGAATCTCTTGCAGTCTTGGGAAGATGAGGCTGGCGTGGTCATGGGAAGACTCCAGAAGGAATGGACTTCAAGATGATTTCTAATTAAGCAAATTGGGACAGGTTGGATTGAGGGAACATTCCAGACAGAAAAAGTCCATGTTCAACAAACAGGAGGTGATAGTGCATTTGACATGTTCAGAGACCAGAAAGAAGCCCAGTTACAGCTATAGTGACGGTAATGAAAGGGAGAGTAGCAAAACTTTAAGTTGGTGAAGTAGCCATGGAGCAAATCATGAGAGCTTTGTAAATTGTGCAGTGTTTTAGATTTTTTAAAAGGGTAATGGGAAATCCTTGAGAGGTTTGGAGAAAAGGCATAACATGATTTTAAAATATTACTCTGGCTATAAAATAGAGTGTGTGCTGCTATATTGAGGGCCAGCTGAGCAGAGATCTATTTAGGGTGGGATCTGACCACTGGACTGGGGGCAAGGAGGGAGCTAACACTAGGAATTTTTAATATTTCCAACTGGATAACGGAGAATGAAGAATTCAAAGTAGAAGAAATAGCCTGTGCAAAAGTATAAGAAGAAATGGCATCAGTTCAGCACTGCTGCCAAGAAATAGGGCACAAAGTGAGAGGAGAATTTATAACGGATGAATCTGTTTCTGAACTTGGCAGAGTACAATTCCAAGATCATCTGAATGGTAAGTCAAAGCCTCTTTCATTTGTCAGCATTAGAGCAGCAGTGTGGTGCCTTGACCTTCAATGTGGGAGCTGTCAGTAACTTTGCTGTAGGTAGCTAAGGAAAGCAGGTTGGCCAAATGGGGCAAAATAATAAAACTTTGAGATCTGGGGATAGAGGGAGTTTTAAAACTAGACGCAAGATCAATTATTTGAACTATATTAAAATTAGGAGTGGATGTCCATCAAAAGATGTTATTAATGAGTACAAAGCAAAGCTACATAATGGGAAAAGACATGCATAGCATGTAAACTGACAAAGGGCTCACCTTAAGAATACATAAAGAACGCTCACAAATCACTAAGGAAAAGAGCCAACCCAACTTAAAAGGAATAAGAGACTGTCTTCTTTTGTTAAATTAAGATCATTCATCTCATTTCTCTATAATATTCTATTGTATGAATTATCCATAATTTATCCATTCTAATGTTAATGTATATTTTGGTAATTTCCAGTATTTGGCTAATGATATCCCTATTCATATTCTTCCAGATATCTATTCTTGCATAGGTAAAGACATTTGTATGAGGCATATATCTAGTAGTGGAACTTCAAAAAAATGCCTACTGAACATATGAAAAATTATAAACTTTATAACAGGGAAAAGAAAGTTAAATTATAATGAGCTCTTAATGCTAAAATTAAAAAGATCCACAGAACTATGTATGAGAGAAGATTTGATGAAAAATCAATTGTCATAGTCTGTGTGTGGGAGTTTAAATGGGTGCAATGGTTTGGAAAATGATTTTGCATCATCTTCTAAAGCTGAGGTTGTATATGCCTTTTGCTCTTGGGTTGGGGAGTGATTGAATGGGGCACAAAAAGAGTACTAGAAATGTTCTGTTCTTAACAATAGTTGGTTAAAAAGATGTTCATTCTATCTCAATTCACTGACTTATATCTTTATGTTCTATGTAATTTTCTCAATATGAGTTATATTTAAATAATTTTAAATGATAAAAAGCCATTGCCTTGCAAGAACATTCTCTACAACGTGCCATTTATTTGAGTTGCCAGATTACACTTAACTTCTACGTATAGACAGATGAGCTGGCGAGCTGGATCAGAAGTTCCATGGATAAGATTTCCTATATACCAAGAGTTCTCTTTGGAAAATTAATGAAGGAATGCAAAATATTAACAATGTTTGGAAAGACCTAATAGAAATTGCATATCAACCCTTTTGATGCTACCCAGGCTCACTCAAAAACATTTAATTATTACTGTGCAGCTTGATATTAGTCAGTTTGCATATACTATACATATTCTTCATTTCAGATATCTTAAATAAAAATCTTGAAATTATTATTAATTTATTGTTGGGTGAACAGAATTCTTTCAGAAGTTACTTTCATACGTGAGACTATTGAAAGTAGTTTTTCCTGATGAAAAGACTGTAAATTTTGGGATTGTATGATTTCTATAGTTTTTCTAGTGCTAAAAGTTCTCCAGTTGATTCTTATGATAGAAACGATGGGAAATGAAGCAGAAAAATGTGTAATAAAGATACAGAGTAATAATAACAGTACTATGTTTTCAAGAGACCAATCACAAAATGAAGCCGAAGGAAAATCACCTAATTTACAAACATTTTTTCCATGAACATAATTGTTGTGCAACTGAATGCACGTCAATTCATTTAGCAAATTCTGTCTTAAAACTGTAAAATGTACACATTTTCTGAAATTAAGAAGCATTCTACAAATTTTAATGCAAGATGCACGCATTTCAGCAAAGCTGTTGCTTAACTTGAACACACACACACAAAAATTGCTCCAGGTTAGCACAATGAGAATAAAAAAAGTACGCTAAGTAAAGGACAACTCAGAAACAAAGAAAGTAACAGAAAGTGAAGAGTTAGACAAAACACTTCCATATCACATGCATCTCTGTTGTTTTACTCCAGTCTTCAATCACTTTTCCCTGAGGCATCTTAACTAGTGGCTCTGGCTCTCTATAATAATATTCATACTCAAGGAGTGTCTTCTTAGTCTTGCCATTGTGTGAAGAACAGTTGAGTTTGAAAAAGAAAGTAACATTGATAGCAAGAGCGAGAGAACACGAATATGAAGAAAAGAATAATTGGGATTTAAATATTACAGTAAACAGCACATTTAAAACAGTTTTATGAGACACAGAAAGTTTACCCACTGAATGTCACATATAAGCAGATGTGTTCCCCTTTCTTGCTTTCAGAACAATGGTTAAACCTTAAGTTTTACTCATGGCGGAATAACAACATGCATTCATCGTGTGTGTCTGTGTGTGTGCGTGCATGTGTGTGTGTGTGTGTGTGTGTGTGTGTGTAAAAGTCAATTTATTAGGTGGTAAACTCCCAGAGGTGGGAAGCATATCTCAACTTCCTGTTTAATCTCCCACAACTCTAATAATTTGCCCATCATACTCTCAAATGTATGTTAATCGCGTCTAGTCCATATGAATACTGAATTCTAATTGTTTGTTTCAGGAAAGGATAATTAATAGTTTAAGCATGATTCTGATTACACATTTATTATGAAGGGCCTGTTCTTTAATTATATGTTTGAGACAGTGAGAAAAAAGAGTAGGCTATATAGTTGGTTTTGTGACAAATGAAATTTAAGTAAACTTGTAGAAATCCAAACATTTTAATTTGCTGTTAGCCATGAGCAGATCTAATCAGTGCAAGCTCTCTTAATGAAATTAAGGGTACCTGTACAATTAATGGAAACACATGCTAATTGTTCTTATTTGCCTGGAATATTAGACTTTAGAGTTGACTCATAATTTAAATACACACATAATATATAGTGTTCATAACTTTTAATTTTAGTATTTATTTTAATATTAATGAGTTTTAAAGTTACATTTTATTATGCAAAACTAACTTCAAAACCCTCAAATGAATTATAAACAACATTTATTAGGGAGCCATTTTCGAGTACCTTCTATATGTGACATACTGTACTACGTGCTGGGGCTTTAACATAAATACATTAAAAAGTAATTTCTGCTTTGAATAGGCTTACAGGGTAGTTTGTAATAGGGATACAACAACAACAGTGTGAAAATTACCGTATAGTCATGACAAATATAATTAGTGAGAATCCCCATTAAACCTCCAGATTCTTCTGTGTTCATTCTTAACATTAAAATATTAAATTTTGAAAATTGCAATTTTCAAAACATTAAAGATTGAATGATCTGCATATTGTTTTTAGCCTACTTTGTTGCTAATACTTGTTGATGCTCGAAAAATGGTGAATGATTTTGAAACTCAATCTCCTATTAAGATCAATTTGCAATGTGAGACAAGGTGTTTTGAAGTCAGAGGGATAAATAACATTTTTTGCAGAATTCTCTAGTGAGCCATAAAGGAAAAAAAGGAATTAAAACTCAGAGAAGATGGCCAGTGAACAAATGGCATGTGTTATTCCCAGATTAAAAAAATGACGCAATTACATATTTATGCTTCGTGTAGCTCCATATATATATATGCATGCATACATTTCCTATTCTCTGAATGGAAGGCTATAATATAATCATTAAAATATTATAATTATTTCATTGTTTTCTTGATCCATTAATATGCTGATGATATTTCAATTAGTTAGTAAAGACAGCCTAACTCATTTATAGAAGCACACTTAACAATAGTTGGTTTTTCACTTGATAGACAAAAAAATAACATTATAAAATCAAAAAGTTGTTTTCATTTCCTATTCAGTTTACTATTTGATTGATCATTTATTAGGTTGGTGCAAAAGTAATTGCGGTTTTTACAGCTTTTAACCTTTTAAACTGCAATTACTTTTGCACCAACCTAATATCCAAATAACAGAGTGATCATGCAGAGTTCTAGAATTAGGTCTAGTAGAAAATGTCCTCCTCTCTACTCACATGAGTAAATACAAGTAAAACTAAAAATTTAACTCCTGTCCAGATGGGGAGGGAGGAGGACACCCCTAGCCCTGGCAGAGTTTGGGTTATAGATTTTATTGTTCCTGGTGAAATGCAATACATGGAAAAGGGGTTTACCATCGTCCTGGTGGGGAGATCTGCCACTTTATCCATTCAAAGGAAAGATCAAAATTGTTTGGAGTTAATAGCATAAACCAAATGCATGCCTAATAACTTCAAAATATTCCAGGACCATAGAAATACATTTTAATGTAGTCATAACTCTTTTCTGGGAACAGTCAGCAACTGTGGACTGTCCCTCTTCCCCAGACACATGTAACTCATCAGTCTTTCTAAAGGATATTCCTAAGAGCCAATTACTTTCTAAAAAACTAAAATATAGCAGTCATGCCTACATTCCAACAAATGCACTTTAATGAAGATTCAGCATCTTGGTTATCAATGAAGGCACAACAAGCACCATTTACTTAGGGGACTAATCTCCTATGACAATAACTGCTTGACTTTGCTGCTTTCTTTTCATAACTTTGGTTTGCCTCACAGTACATGACTTGGGACCAGTTCAAAGCTGGCATCCAGTTACTATCAACTGAATTGCATCAGTTGAAGACTCATTTCACACAATTGCAAAACAAAGCCTATGAGAAAATGATAAAGGATTTGGGATAATTTCATCTACGAAAGAGAAAGACTTCTCTTAAAATATTTTCATACTGTTTCGTCTTATTTAGATATTTGTAATTGCCTATATATTCCAAAGAAATGTAACATATAAGAAATTTTTGGTAGGTGTTGACCAAGGAAAGAAATTACTATTAAGAAGAGGCATTTGTTTGGAGACCCCTGGCTCTATGAAATGAAAACATTCACAGGACCTCTTATCAACTCACTTTGAAAAAGTATTGTCTGATATATACCTGATAATGCATAAGTGAATATACTGAGCCCAAATAAAGAAATACTTTCTAAATAAATTAGCTTCCAATTTGTAACAACCTTAATCTAATTATTTGCTGTTCATATTAGACGGCTTCCTTTATATCTCCACAGCACATTGAATGATGTCTTACACAGAGCAGTAAACAACAAGCATTTCTTGAACAGTATCTCACTTCCCCTGAAAATGAAAGCGAAATTCTTGATCTTCAGCCAGATGCAGAATGGGACATCATCATCAAAGTAGAGATCATTACCAATCATGTTGTTCCTTTATGGTTCCTAGGCTGCTCACCATTGACTGTTATATAGATCTATTTCTTAGAAAGATTTGTGATCCTTGACAGATAATTCAGAAAACACTTTAACGTTGAGTATTCTCCAGGAGCTCTTTTGTTTTCTTTTGCAATAACAGGATTTCAAAGATTTTTCTCTTTTGGCATCTAAAATGGTGTAAATCTGTCAGTGATGAGAAGGGTATGAAACTTTTGGGCACAAATGATTTATCTATGTGTGTTCTCTGTAATTGTGCAAACTTGCCATTGATAGATCTGAAACCAGGACTGCCAGTGGTGGCAGGGAAGGAGACTGTCTGTGAGGGCTTATGGTGGCTTTCTTTCATGGGTTGCATGAAAGGTGGCGTTTACTATGGATGTGTTATATAAGCACAGTGTTATGTGAGCTGAAACTCTCGTTATGAACTTTGCCTGTCTGAGGGGGTCCCCCAAAAACTCAGATGCCACAAATCGTTAAAAAACTTTCTGAAGAATATATTTTCAAAGCGTATATCAATACACATCAATTAAAATTAGAATATTTTTGTCATTAGGATTTTAATCTGTTTTGCAGTCATAAATTTTAGCTTACCAGAACAATTATTAGTATAGACACTTGAGAGACACTTCCCACTAGAAACTTACCTAGTGGGAAGAGCTCAGAAATAAAATCTAGGATCCTGAAATCTCAATTTATTGAGCTGAGGTATGAGTTGGCTTTTGACTATTGCAATGTTAGATGTCATTCTCCTTTTGGGGCAAGAGCAACATATTTTCATAAGCAAATTGAAATTTTGGTGGAGTGTGTGTTTTCTGTTGTTTTCCTTTTTCCCCATAAAATGGTAGGTATGTCTCTTTTCTATAGAAATTCACAATTTCACAGGAGTAATCTCAAAGGAGCCCTGATTTTTGCTGCAAATACCATGTCAGTTTTGCCACATCCCTTGTCTTGTTTGTGGTAGGGGAATGGTGATATGAACTATGCCTCTGCTATCACTGAATAGCCCTGCTCAGCTCCTGATGAGGCTGAACAATATATTGAGTAGCATCTGTTAGGAAGTAATCAAAGACAACATCCTCCATCCTAAGTAGAAGATGGAATTAATGGGCCTATTAGTTTTGGGAATTTGGGGTATTGGTTCAGTAGTTCAAATAAAGTAATGTGATCTATAGGCTCAATTCCAGCAAAGACCTTAGCAGGGAGCCTTGTAATAAATGCAAAGGAGCTGCAACTCCTACACTTTCCATACCCTGTCATGCTTTTCTACCCACTTAACTCAGTATTAAGGGACTGTTTATAAGCATTGCTGTCTCATTTGTAAAGTTGAGGGTAAAGGAGATGTCATGGTATTTCCACCTGTACCCCTTGCCCTGTGAAGCCAGCTGAGTGCCCAAACAACCTAGCTAGGCAGTTTTGCTTGTGCTGCATCCATTAACCAGCCACTTACCTATAATATCAGAGCTCCAAGACGAGGCCAGTCAAAATGCCCTGCTTCCTGCTGCTCATGTTGGAAACGAACTGCTCACTTTAACTTTTAGTAGCATAAGTATCATTCACATATGTTTCTCTGCTAATCTATGATAAGCTACAGTCCAAAAGAATTGCTGATTATAGATTTATAGAATGGAATGAGTAGCTGTGTAACAGACTGAGAAGTATAATGGAAGCATCAATGATCTGAGGAGCAATAGACCAGGATTCTGTCCGAAGTAAGCTTTTTGAGGAGACAAAGCATAGTTAATAAAAAATAGTGAAAATTTACAACATACCAGCATTGTGCTAAGTACTTTTAATACAATATGCCAATTAATCCTTACAACAGACCAAGAAGTTATATGCTATCAGTATCCTCATTTTCGAAAAGAAAAATATGAACCTTCGTGAAGTCAAATGTCTTGTCCAAAGTCATACACTGTGCAAGTAGCAACGCTTGCTGGGATTTCAGTCTTGGTCTCTTTGATCTTGAAATCCCCATGCCTGTAACTGCTAGACTTTGCTACTTTTTTTCTGTTTCTTTAGATTTTCTTACAATACACAAACCAGAGCCAATTCAAAACTGGGATTCAATTACAATCAATGAACTGTATTTATTGAAGACTCATTTCATACAATTGCAACATAAAGCCGATGGGAAAATGATCAAGGACCTGGAATAATTTCATCCGCTGAAGAGAATGTGTGCTCTTAAAATGTTCTTACATTTTTTTTTGCTTTTTAAATATACACTCATAATTTCTCGTTTACTTCAAAGAAATGTAACATATTAAGGACATCTTAGTCATTTCTTCCTCTTTTTAGGTGGTTTTATGTTAATGTTCTTCAAATAGATACACTCATAGGTTTAATGCCCAGCTATTCTCCATTTCCATTGCTGACAGAACAAAGGCAAATAGACTTAAAACTATAACATGAGACGTTTGGATTACAAATAAGAAAAGATTTCCTGAAGGTGACAACTTTGAAAAATTAGATTGGTAGACTGAAGGTGATAATGCAGTAGGTCCTCAATGATAGGAGTGTTTGTTGTAAATTCCCTGTAGTCAAGGAAAGTGTGGTCATGGGCAACAGGACATTAAACATTTCTGTGGGCCCATGGTGCTTGGCTCCTATGGCTATCCACATACATCTGGTGGGACATTTGATAACTCACTAATATTTGTTGCATGCCTACTTTGTGTCAAGTATGTGTTCGGCAAAAGGTAAACACAAGGTAGAATCAGTTCCTGCCCTCATGTAATCTACAATATAGTGGGACATTCAGATGAAAATAATACATTTTCATAAAATTTTGAGGTAATTGAAGGAAAAATTCTATTAAATTATCGCATTATGTAATAATTGATTGTTTTCATCATATTTGTCAGTTTTAGCCAGAAGAAATAAAGCTCTCCATGACTAACCAATGATATTTTCCTCTTCCCAGAAGGAGGCTTCTGTGTCAGTTTAAAAGAAACTTTAACCACACATATTGTGGTATCAAAAGTCATATAGTTAGTGTTTGGAAATCTCTTCAGTTCTGACTTTAGAAATGCAAAATGCTATTATATTGGCAGGAGTAGAAGGATAGCCCATATCAAAGTAAACTTGTCCCCTTACATATTTTTGCAAAGCAAAGACTTATTGTATATTTAAGGTAAAGAAAATATTTTAGATGGCTGCCCTCTATATAATGCAATCAATATTGTTTTCTTAAAGGATGATGCTATTGATTCTAATTAACCAAAATTGCTTACCTCATTAGTTTGCAGTTCATACATGGTCCAGAGACAGGATGATTTAGTGATTGTAATTCTACTCTCAGTATATAGGATAGAGATTCTTATTTAAAAAATGCTAACTCTGGCACTCTGTTTTGGAGTAGCTTTTGAGCTTGTGATGAATGAACAATTTCACGTGTATATATACATACCTTTAAAATAATAAATTATGTAAGTATTCATCATAAATGTGCAAACATGGGATTTTGGAAAATTGAATTATTAAATGCTGAAATTGTTTGGTTCCTAAAATATTGGTATACCACCATGATGCTAGACTTAATATATTTTTCAATGGATATGTTTATTTTAAGTGATCTGTCAAAAGCCCTATTTATATTTCTGTGGCCTGCCATTTGTTAAGAACAGGGTCTTTGTAGTATATGCATCTAGTTTGTCTATTTCAGGGACTATATATAGGGACATGTTTAGGTAATACAATGCAAGGAAGGGTCTTGTTTGTTTTTAATCAGTCAGATAAAGGCTGAGGGTGATAGTTAAGTGCTGGTAATAAAAGACAATACAATATTTCTATTGATCATCTGAAGGTTATGTATAAAAGCCCTTCCTGAGATGGTAGAAATGTGCAAATGAGGGAGAAATGAATTGCATGAATTGAAATCTCCTTTCTTGCAGAAATGGTATTTAGCACTTTGTGGTCATGAGCTCATTTAATCCACGCAAAATTCAGGATTAGAAGGTGCAATTAGCCTCTTTTTCTATACATAAAAGAGAAGCTTAAGTGGCACAAAATTGTAGGGATATTAAATTGTTATTTGAAACTATATCTTGACTGTTGACAATTGCTTTAGGACACTGGTATTCAAAACAAGCTTAAAAGAAAAGGTGACAGCGTTTCTGCATCTCGCCAAAAAGAAGGAAAGCAAATGGCACTAAAAGTATCCTTGTATATGGAAATACACTTAAGCCATTTTAACTGAGATAAGAAACTAGACAGGACTGCCTAGTATTCCCATTAGTAGCTAGGATTTATTAAGGACTGGTATACTAGGCACTTTTCAAAATGTTTTATGTATTTAATTCGTTTATTCCTCACAGAGATCTAATAAAGAAGATGCTTTCATTATCCCCATTTTAAGGAAAAAAAAGACTGAGACAAAGTCAAGTGATCTGTTTACACTGATATAGTTTATACCTGGAAAATCCAAGATTGTCTAGTTTAAAATTGTTTGAGTTAATAAAGAAATTTCCAGTATGACTAGGCACAGCAAGAATATATAAAAATTAAAGCTATTTTTTTAAATTAAGTAAAAAGCAAGAAAAAAGACATGGAAAGAAAATCTATTTACTGTAGTAACAAAGACTACATATTTAAGGATAAATGAAATGAGAAAGACTCTGGAAGGAAGTTAAATACTTTTATCAGGAAATGGTAAAACAATGCCTTATGTTTTTGAGTAGGAATATTTAAATGTCAATTCTCTTAAAAATTAATATATGAATTTAGCTATCTGCCAGTTAATAAACAGCAAATTATTTGGGGGGAGATGCATCATCTTTGAAATGGATAAAATGATTTAAAAATTTATGTGGAAGAATAAATGCTCAAGAACAACCAAGAAAATTTTAAAAAGCAAAAAGGAGCAATGGGAGGGAATTTGCTTGGCCTAATACTGGAGAATTTTATAAATGCACCATAATCAAATTAATACTATATTGGCATGAGAATCAGCAAAGCAACAAAAACAAAAAATACAAAATAATGCAACACTATAGAGACTTCAGAAATAAGTCTGACTCTGATATACTTGAGTATTTTATATATGATGGAGATAGCATTTCAACTCAGTGGGAAAACGATGGCTTGTTTCAGGAATGATTATCCATTGGAAAACTAAAATTGTGTCCCTATTTTACTCCATGTACAAACCTAAATTCTAAGTAGATTATATATTTCCTTCTAACTTACTCATGTGTATCATGACTATGTTAGAAGAAAATCTAAGGCACTGCATGTACCACCTAGTAATGGAAGTGACTTTCTTGACCAAATAAAACATTCAAAACCTGTAATAAAAATATACATATTTGATAGTTTAATTTAAAAGTTTGTATGGGACAAATGCCATAAACAAAATCATGGACAATTAAAAGAGTTTTGAAAATGTATTTGCAACATAGATGGCACATACTTAAAGCTGTAATAAATTAATAAGATGAGCAATAACTAATGAAAATAGACTAAGATTTTAATAGACAATTAAAAGGAGAGGAAAATCAAGGGGAGTTCACTGTTGGCACATAGTACTGTTCGTAGGTGTACAAAATAATACAAAAAAAGAAAAGGACAACTAAAAACAATCGACTTCTAAATGTATGGACTTCTTCAAAATACAGAACTTTCTATTTTCAAAGAAGGATTTGAAACTTAGAATCCTGATCCTAATTCAATGCCTGTATCACAACACAGTGTTATTTTCATTGAGCTTTGTTGCCTGTCTTAATATTGATGAAAATATTCTCTGAGTAGATAACTTAGACCCATGCTGGACTGAATTTTAATAGTTCACTGTCTGGTTCAGAATTAGTAGAAAGAAAAAAAAATCAGACAATGTTGACAACAAGCCAAAAAAAGTATTTAAGAAGTTCAGACTCAGATGTGGCTATCAGTTTAATAGCTTTTATGGCGACCTGGTGTAATAGGCTATAATGGTTTTTGTGTAGGAAAAATTGCAATATTGACAGAAATTGAGAACATAAAAATGATGGAAATTGACATTGTACAGAGAAATGATTTGGAAGTATGGTGATTCTTAAATATATTTTCAAGACTAGCTTGAGATAATATTGGAATGAAGGCACTGCATTTCCACTTATCAATTGCTTATTCAATCAGACAACTATAGGGAACAGAGGAGGATTACTAAGTAGCAGTGTCACATTGACCATATTTGTCTGCAATGCATATCCTTTGCAGGAGGATTCTAAAAAAGAAGTGAATATAGTTATCAGATAAGATGAAGAGATGATGGGAACAGAAATACTCTAGTTATTGCTTTCCTTGCATGGTTTGTGAATATGACCTTATGTACTTGACCTGTTAGAAAGACAGATAATAAGGCAATTGGTTTGCATGTACCAATGCCATCTTAATTTGTCTTAAAAAATGTATTTCTTTTAAACGTACAAGAAGTTAGGGAATTTGGCATCATTTATGAATTTGCTAAAAGCCTGGCTTTGAATGTTAAAGATATATTAAATTGACAACTAAATATAGACTGCAGTTGGTCTGGAGGGGAGATTATGAAGATAACTTAAGAAAAGTTTGTAGATTTATGAAAGCCATTATAAAGAATGTGGTTAGCAGCTGTTCTATATATCCAGAGAGATGAGAACAAGAAGTCCCTAACTGCAAGGGTAATTAGACACAGAAATACGTTGCTGAAAGAATGGCTGTGGAATTTCCTTTTTGGGAGAGATTTTTTAGACAGGATAGTTACCTTTCTTAGGATTGCTTGGAAACAAGAGGATGATCTATATGACCTCTTTGAGATCTCTTTTAATTTAATGATTCCATAATGAATTGACCTGGGAAGTATAACTTCAGAGAGCCATTGCTTTAGTAAATGTTTTCAGTAATGGAAATGCTGATTGAAACAACATTATTATAAAAATAATGGTGAAGAAATGTTTAGAAAAGCAGTTGGAGTAGGTTAACAAAAGAAATTTATTACTGTTGTTTAAAATGAGGTTGATATTCCAGGCTGTATAAATAGAATTGTCTGTAGAAACTGTGAGGCAATTCTCTATACTTAGCCGCCATCAGGCTCTTACTGTACTGTTACCACAGTTGAGGGTCTCCCAACTTCAGCTAAATGTGGGAAGCTTGGAGCAGCTCTAGCTGAATGTAAAAACAATATCAGTGTTAGCAAAGAGCTTCTTTTAAAGTGAAGAGAGTAGGGGCAATGCAATTTGAAATGGGGAAATCACTTTATTTTCTTTATATTGTCTTCCTTAGACATCTTCCTTGCTACTTGTATTTTTGTGTGTTTTTTTTACAAGGTTCTATGGAATAGGAGATTTCTATGAATGCAAATTTTAGATAATACTCAAAACTGTAAGTATCTTAGGACTAATAAAATTGTGTTTCTCTGCCTAATAATAATTTTTCTATCCCTATGTTCAATCCTATCTATGCCTCTTTTCTTTCTTTCTTCCTGGGCAATTATATCTAGTGATAAGGCTTTGATTCTCCCGTATAATCTTCCTCCCCAATGTGATAGGCAGAATTCTGAGATGGCCTCCAAGATTCCTGACTTTTGGTCTTCATACCCTGCGAGATCTCCTCCCTTGCAGGGTGAGAAGACATGTGAATGTTATGAAGTATCAGTCTTGTAATCATGTGACCCTGTATGGTACAAGGGATTTTGCTGATATAATTAAGTTCCCTAATCGATCTAGTTAATCAAAAGATCATTCCAGGTGAGCCTGAAATCTTGTACATTAGAAGAAGTGAGAGAGTCAAAGCAGCAGCAGCAGCAGACTCTGGAGTTTTGAAGGAGTAAACTGCTCTAGCTGCTGAGAACATCCTTCAGTTCAAAGCCAGCAAGAAACCTGAGACTAAGTCATGTGGCCACAAGAAAATGAATTCTGCCAACAAACTGAGGAAGCTTGTAAGTGGATTGTTTCCTAGTCAAGCCTCAAGATGTAGATACAGCTAGCAGGCACTTTAATTTCAGCCTTGTGAGGTCCTGAGCAGAGGACCCAGCTAAAATAGGCCACACTCCGACACATGGAGACTGAGATAATACATTTGTGTTGTGTTAAGGTGCTAAATTGTGCTAATTTGTTCCACAGCAATAGGAAAGTAATACACCAAGCATTCTCCATTGCTTGCTCTTTCTAAGTTGATAAAGTGCATCTATCCACAGAAGTGTAGCGGTAGGCTCCTAATTCCCTTCATTTCTCTATCAAATTGTCAGTGAGAACTGTTGTTTTTTAATTCCTAAATATCTCTAAAGCAACTGCCCACAGCTTCCAGGTCGGATTCCTTTACTTATCTTGAAATACTATGGTCCTCTGCTGATTTGTCTCCCTGCCTCCTCTCTTGCTTCCCTCAAATACTTTTTCCTCATGTCTGGGCTTTGAGAGTGAACAGTGTACAATAAAGATCTGATCACAGCATGTTGTTGCATGAGATCCTTTATGAGCTGCATAGTTTAAACTTTTTACCATGATATAAATCCTTTTAGAATTTGGTCTTTCTGATCTCAGCTATTCCAAACATCTTCACGACATTCTTTTCTACCTTCCGTTCTCTGAACAAGTAAGAACTGGTACTATATTTTTCTCCATGCTCTTTCCACAGCGTGCATTCTCACTGCTTGGCTAATTCCTACTCCTTCATCAATAGACAAGTGAAATATCACTACTTTTGGAAATGCTTCCTTGATCCCCAATCTCACATATATGCCGTTTTCTGTGCTTATTGCTCACTCTTTCTTATGATTTGGTTGTGGATCTCTTTGTCTATATTATTTATTTGATTTCTCAATTGGACTTCTTAAAATCTGAGGTTCATCTCGTCTCATAATCTTGGCACCTTGCACAGAGTCCAATATCTGTAAGAAGCAATATGTGCTTACTTTGTAAGTTGGAGATTAGAATTCTTAATAATAAAAATACTCTTTGATCTAAATAAGAGGTTTTATCATTCTGCTAACAGAAGTGTTCAAGAAAAGGACAATGCTTGAAGGAAGTTGAAGACACTTCTAATATGAGAACATTAGATGTAAGACTTGTCAATATCCTCCAGGACAATACATAAAATATTTGGGGTTATGTTTATATCAGACACAAATCATTTACATGTGTATCAGATAAAAAAACCCCTGCAATTTAGCAATTTTCTAACAGTTACTATCGTATGCTATATAATTTGGACCTTAAGAACTAGTATATAGTAAGTTAAGTAAAGTTACCTTTCTCAGCAGTACGCCATGATGCTCGGGTAGATTAGACAATGCTCCAGTATGACACTATAATGACATATCTTCATGTTTTTGCCTAGTTCCAAATTTTGGATAATTTTTAATGGCATAGACCTTCTTTCCTCTAACTGTTCTCATTGAGAAAGAAAGAAAGAAAATTCATGTCTTAACAATGTATGAAAGGAGAAAAGTATTGAGATTATTTTTTAATTCTGGATAGCAGCTTTCCTCTCGTCTTTAATTGTACTGTATCTTTTAAAAAAGCAGATTTAACTGTGTGGAATTCAACTTCTGGCCACTTGTTTTCCTCTTGCTAGACTATGATATCCATATCCATATCATTTGTGATAGCATAATTTTGACCCCCTTCCCAATTCGAGGTGACATTACAAAGACGAATTCAACACTGGAATGTTTCATGCCGTATTTTCCCATTCACATTCATGATGTTTCCTGACATAGAGGTAAGGATAAATGTAAAGGATAGTTGAGCCACACAAATTAAAGGATGATGTGGGTAAATTCTATAAGCAGAAGGCAAAACAAAACAAACAAAACAAGAAAACTAAGGGATATTGATGAGTTAGGTTTATCTTTGCCTTTATTCCCTAATAAATGGAGCCAATATCCATGAATCTCTCAGTATTCCTTCCTATCCCTCCTTTGCCTACATACTCATTTATTTTGTTATTTAATATTTTTCTTTCCTGTTTTAAAATATTTTGTTTGATTCTAAAAGTAGTAAATTACCCCTACAACTTAGCTCAATAATAAAGGTTTCAAGTAATAATCTTTTGCCACGAACAAAATTACTTTTTTTTTTCCCTCTGTGGACAAGAGCTCTCAGATTTCAAATAAATTCCTCTTAAGGATAAGACTGTTCAGAGTTATAATATGAAACAAGCAAAATAATAAGTTGTTCTAATATTTATATATTAAGTTACAGAAAACAATTTTGAATATTTTTAAAAACTTTTTCTGGAGATTCTTTCATTCTAATTATATATAATCTGATCTTTTTGGTGTAGTTTCTAATCAAGATGTAAAATGTGCTTATGATTTTAAAGATACAGATTTAATGGAAAGTAATTTTCAAAGAAAATCTAAGAACTTAAATTCCCATTTCAGTTCTGCTAACAGTATACCAGTTTTTTGTTTTTTTTCTGAATGTAAGGTAAACAGAAATGGACCAATTCCCTCTCCTGTAAATTCAGGGATATTAGAGTACATATGTATTTTTACAAGTTTATTCAGTGAACATTTAAAACTAAAAATAATGTCCCTTGTCACATAGAGAAAATTTGAATAAACAAAGTGACTAATTTATGTGCAGCATTTACTAAGGTTACTCATTTCCTAAGAAAACCCTCTCTTGATAATGCCACTTAATTACTCCATCATAGCACAATGGGAAAAGAGGACAGTTGAGTCAAGTAATCATGTTTGCATTTCGTTTTCCCACTTAACTGGCTGTATGACATGGATCAATCACTTAATCTTTCCGTGCATCTCTACAATGGTGACCTTATGTTCCTCTTAGGTATAGTGTGGTGATTAAATGAGATGACTCATGTGAATTGTCTAGTACATAATATGCCAGTTCTCTTCCCCTTTTGAAATTAACTTTTTCTCACCATTACTTTCTCAAATGTTCTGCCCTAGGACTTTCTTCTCCTTCTTCTTTTTTTCTTTTTTTTTCTCTAGTATAGATCTTCCATACTTATTCATTTTCTCAGATGAAAATGCTACTCGGCACTGTGGTATTTGCATACCACTTGACTGTTTTCTTCAGAAAGGTTGATAGAACAAAGTCTCTTTTCCAGTATTTTCAACTATAGGGGTTTGTAATTCTCATAAAGGAGTGGGTATTAATAATTAACAATCTTTAATTATCACAAGTCACATGTGTAATTATTACATGTATATATCTACATAAATTGACTGACTTTAAATTGCATTGGAATGATGCTATTTGGCTTGGACATAGAATCTGAATCTTGTTCTGCCATCATCGATATACCATACTGGAAGAGATGTACACATATGGAGATCAAGGCCAGATAAAAAAACACACTGCCTATAATGAAGATTTTTTTTTCCAAAACCTAGTGTGAGTTACACTGAACCAGACTGTGCTTAAACTTCTTTTCCTGTTTCCACACCTATTTCTAATTTCAATGGCAGCTAAAGGCAAATCCTTTGAAATGCATGGTGGGAGGGAGGGAGGGAGAGAAGTAGGGAGAGAGGTGGGAGGGGGCGGAGAGAGAGAGAGACAGAGAGAGAGAGAGAGAGAGAGAGAGAGAGAGAGAGAGAGAGAGAGAGAGAGAGAGAGAGAATGAGACTATCCTACGTGGACAAAAAGCCTTATTACAGAGTCTCAATGTGAATGCCTATGGTGGCAAGTCCAGTAAGAGAAAGTGTCAGGTACGTGGGCAGAATGGGTTCTGGATAGAACTTGGCCTTCCTAAAGGGAACAGCTGCCCCTCAGAGCCTGCGGTTGTTACATAGGAATATAGAACCACTGTGGTCAAATTTTATGATTTTCAAAGATACTTAAAGTCCAGATTCTTATGCAAAAATCTCTTGATAGAGAATTGTTTCTAATTTACTCAAACAAAACACAAGCTGGTACATCAAAATACGTTTCCAGATGTTATATACGTAGAGAGCAAAGAGAATATAAGAACTTTTCAGACAAAGAGACAATGTTAGGATTTTACAAAATACCGTGTTTCCCCGAAAATAAGACCAAGCTGGACAATCAGCTGTAATGCATCTTTTGAAGCAAACATTAATATAAGACCTGGTTTTATTTTACTATAACATAAGACCAGGTATAATAATAATATAATATAATATAATATAATATAATATAATATAATAAAATATAATATAATCCCGGGTCTTATTTTACTATAAGACCGGTCTTATATAGTATAATGTAATATAAGAGTGGGTCTTATATTAATTTTTGCTCCAAAAGACACATTAGAGCTGATTATCTGTCTAGGTCTTATTTTCAGGGAAACGGTATATTGGATTTAACAACATAAATAATTTGCAGTTTAAGTTTGCTCTAGTATATTCTTTGTGTACACTTCTGTATTCCTTCCAAAAAATGTTCAACATAACTCCCAAAAAATCTTGAATCAACTTACTAAGAATTTGGCTATATCAAGAAAATCTGCACTCTTAAAATATATTAAGTGTATCCATTGTCAAAGAAATTTAGAAACACTTAACATTTTCTTGTTATTGCTTTTGATTTTTAAATTCAGGAACATTTCTTTAAATATAATCAAAATCCTCTGTGTTAGATATATTGATGGAAGGAGGAGTAGAGAGGTTTGTTCTGTTTCTTTTCTGTTCCAATTTATTGTTATTATGAATTTGAATAGTTGAAATCTAAAACACAAGGGTTTCAAAGCATGTGGTTTAAACATATGATAATGAAAATATATGGCTGTTGGAGGTAGCCATAAACCAAAAAGTCATGTAGAATATCAGATAGTTCAGGGATTATATACAACAAGTGAGCAGTCACTGTGACATAGATTAGGAGGATGGATTTCTGAAATAAAGGTGAGAGCTAGTAGAAATTTTTCCCTGACAGAGGCATGGGCAGGCGATACCAAGTATGCAACTTAAAAAGAAAATGCAAGAATATATCATGATTTAATTAGGAAGAGGAACAGCTTGTACTTGACTGTTTCATTTTCATCAAAAGTATTTTTACAGAAGAAATAAATCGGTCTTATTTTTTGGTGAATGATGCTGAAGTAATTACTAAAGGAGTTATAGTCTTTCATAAGTAGCACTAGTAGAGCATATGTAAATTGTAATTGATTTGTGAGCCAGTCTCTGGTTTGTAGAATCCAAACTCACCTACCGAGAGAGAGCTATTCATAGCTCCTAGGATTATGTTTTCATACTTCCACATCAGTTTTAGTGATTCATTGAAACCTCAGTGATTGAATAAAATAAGCAGTTAAATGTTGTTCAATTTTTAGTTGAAATTAAAACTGGAGGGAAAAAAACTAATTAAACAGAACTTTGATTCTACCAATTTATTGTTTGATTTGAAAAGAACTAAATTGCACTGAATATGAATGATAGTTAAGGAATTCACAGTTCTAGTTACGAAATAACAATTCTTGTTACTCTTATTTCATTCTCCAAATCTTATTTCAATCCTCCAATTATTATTTCATTCTCCAACTCATTCCTTCCTTGGTTCTATTTCCTTGATTCTCTTTTCCTTAAGTCATTAAGGATATATTAAGGGAGTATGTCAGGCAGACACTTTTGTCACTTAATAGGATGCATTATTTGGTTAACAAGTATTTTGTCTGCTCTCCTGGCATTGAGTAAAGTTGAAGTTTATTTATAATAATAATCAGATATTTCTAAAGGCTGTTTTAAGGAACAAGATGAACGTATGGAACCTTATGCTAAATTCTCAGTAGAACCAGAGGAACTGAATCCCTACATGAAGGAGTTGAGGTGGTCACTTATATCACTGCCAATAATGTCCTCAATGTTTCTGTCATAGACTTCATGCTCCTGTGCATTTTCCTACTTATTTTCTTAACTTTAAATGCTTTTTTTGTTATACCCCTGCCTCCACTTCTTGTTTTTGGGTATGGTAAAATTTGTTCAATTTATCAATTTTCTACATTATTTGTCTGACAAAAGGAGAAAGAAGAATGTCTAAGAGATCTAAGGATTTCTAGTTCTGGGGAAAAAAAAGATAATTAGAATGATTAGAAGTTCAAAGAAGCAATTAAAGTTAACTATGAAGGTACCTGGAAATTAAGAGCAGGGCCAAGATAGGGAGGCAAACGATCAGTTTATGTGCAAACTAAACTGGTCATAGTGGCAATATTAATACATGTGTCCCAAATTCTGTATTCCAAAGCAAACACACACACACACACACACACACACACACACACACACACACATACACACACAGAGACATTATAGTTGAACATATGTAGATAGAATAAGCATTTCATTTTCTTAAGAAGTGACTAAAATGAATTGTGGAATCTAATTGTGTAAGAATGAAAATAAAGACACGGATGGTAGATCAGTAGTGAGTGTATTAGAGAAGCAGCTAGAAAGGGGCTGTATGACAAGGAACTTTTGCAGTTTGTGTAATTACTGATGTAAGTATGTGGCTGAAATGGAGAGTAAGAAAAAGATTTTGAGCTAAGATTGTCAATGAAATGAGAAGTTAAGGAAAAAATACTCTATTTTAGCTTCCAAAAATCCAGGTTCTGGTTATATTTCAGCTTCCAAGAATCAGGTTCTAGGAATATTTTAAGAGATTTTCAAGGTTAATTTTGAATTGGTAATTTTTCTTCTTCGGGTGCATTTTATTTATTTATTTATTTATTTATTTATTTATTTATTTATTTATTTATTTATAGATCCTATTTGTCCCTCCCATTCTAACAAACTGTGATTTTCAGTAGCTTCCCTTAGTCTAGCGTTTCGAATCTAAAATACTTTTTTATTTTTTATTACTTATTTTGTGTTTTTCTTTTAACTTAATTATTTGATTGTGTTATAATAATGTAAAGCCATGATACATACTTTTTAAGTGGGCAGAGAATACAGAAATAGTCACCAATAAATGAACAAATATTCTGGAAAATACTGAACTGACAAATAATTGTTTACAGACTGCCTGAATTTTTCCCAATGCACGGTGGTAACAATAGTCATTGGAATTTGGTGGTAGGGTCTCTGAGTTAACAAGAAGATTTTTATTTTCAGAGTTCTGTGAAAAATCAATGATAGACTGGAAATTTTCCCTGCTGTTCTTTTTTATGCCAATTTAGCATGTTTTACTTGCTTTTTCTTTGTCCTCTGGCAATATTTTCAAGATGCCATCCTCAGAAAAAAAGTCACTGAAACCACATTTATCCTTCACTTGAGTCCCCACCAAAATTCCAAAATGACAGATTTGTATTGCCTACTAATATAGTTCCTAGCCTCCCATATATTTTGTTCTACCTGCCTTATGTTCTATGTATTTATTTTTCCTGTCTTCTAGACTTATCTTCCTCGGGTTCAGGGCATCCAACCTTGTCTTCTGTCCAGACTTTATTGTTTGACTTACTCCTTTATCTGAATTTAATGGCTCAGCCTCTGCTTTAAAGACAGATTGTGTTCCTAATCTCTTTACACTTTGACCTTCGCTAGGTCCTCTCAAACGATCACATTCTATTATGCACTTTGGCTGAGTTTTTATTTATCTTTTATTTCGTCCTTCGCGCTTAGAAAAATCTCACTCCTAGTCCTTGACAATCTCATCTCCTTTTGTCTTTAAGTGGTCTAATTAATGACCATTGTAAATATTGGAGCAAGATTCATTAAATGTCCTTTATAGCTTCAGCCAAATACTTGCTTCCCCAGTTCCTTAGGTTCTAAGCAGTTTGACAAACTTACACTCATTGTTCTCTAAGTGACATGAATGAGATGAGACACAAATTCTTCTTGTGGCTTTTATAATTTTCCCCTTTGTTGTCTGTCTCTCTCTGTGGGAAAATACAAGTTGCATGAGGGCAGTTATAATTAGGCTTCTTCATGATTGCATTCCTTTGTCATGAGAATTTCAGGCACATAATAGGTGTCCAAGAAATACTCATTAAATAAATAAATGTATGAGTAGGTACTATGGAGATAAGGGTGACTAAGACTTAACCCTATCATTAATAAATTTACAGTCTAGTAAATTATATATTTACTGCAACATATATATAATGCCAATATAATTTAGCAAATATGATGTTAGATAAATAAAAAGAAAGTGTGCAGTGAGAGCAGGGCTAGTCTGATTTTTATTGTCTGGGAAAACTTCTAAGGGTTGGTTGCATCATTTATTCATTCACTCATTCAACAAATTGGATTAAGCTTTTTCTGTGTTTTAAATACATTGAGTATCAACAGCGTAATAGTGAAAATTACATCAAGGACCTTGTTCTTGAAGAGTTTTTATTCTTCTCAAAGGAGTAAATAAATAAATAATAAGAAAGGAAATATTTGCCAAGGAAGCCAAGAATATCCAATGCAGAAGACAGTCTTTTCAATAAATGATACTGGGAACATAGGTTGTTTACCTGTAAAAGAATGAAACGACACTCTTATACCACTCACAAAAATAGCTCGAAATGGATTAAAGACTTAAATATAAAACCTGAAACTACAAAACTCCCAGAAGGAAATAGGAAAAAAGCTCCTTGACATTGCTCTTCATGATGATATTTTGGGATATAGCACCTAAAGCACAAGCAATAAAATAAAAAATAAATAAACAAGTGGGACTATGTCAAATCAAAAGGCTTTGTTCTGTATAGCAGAGGAAACCATCAACAAAATGAAAAGGCAACCTCCAGGATAAAAAATAAATATTTGCAAGTCCTATGTCTCATAAGGGGTTAACATCCAAAATAAATAAAGAACTCATTCAACTCAATAGCAACAAAACAAATAATCCAATTAAAAAATGGGCAAAGGAACTGAATAGACATTTTTCAAAAAAAGACATACAAATGGGCAATACGGACATGTAGAGGTGTTCTAAATCAGTAATCATTAGGGAATATGATCATAACCACAATGAGTTATGACCTCATACATGTTAGAACAATTAACATAAAAAAGACAAGACATAAGTATAGGCCAGGATTTGGAGAAAAAGGAACTCTTACTCATTGTTGGTGGGAATTGTAAATTGGTGCCGTCATTATGGAAAACAGTATGAAGTTTCATCAAAAAATTAAAAACAGAACAAGCAGACGATCCAGCAGTTCCACTTTCATGTATATATCCTAAAGAAAAGAAATCCACTATGTTAAAGAGATAGCTACACTCCCATGTTAATTGCAGCATTATTTACAGTAGCCAAGAGATGGAAACAACTAAGTGTCCACTGACAGATGAATGGACAAAGTACACACACACACACACACACACACACACACACACACACACAGTTTGACAATTAAGTTCACGAACTTCTTGCAATGATGCTGCTAACCTTTTTTGATATCAGAGGGATTATATTTTATGAATTTGTACCAACTGGACAAATATTTAACCACGTTTACTATTTGGAAGTGCTGAAAAGGCTGCATGAAAAAGTTAGACAACCTGAACTTTTCCCCAACAATTCATGGCTCTTGCATCACCACAGTGTACCAGATCAGAAGGCACTGTCTGTGAGGGAGTTTTTAGCCAATAGGTAAAAATTGTATTGGAACACCCTCCCTACTCACTTGATCTGGCCCCCAATGATTTCTTTCTTTACCTGAAGATAGAGGAAATATTAAAAGGAAGACGTTTTGATGACATTCAGGACATCGAGGTTAATACGACAACAGCTCTGATGGCCATTCCAGAAAAAGAGTTCCAAAATTGCTTCGAAGGGTGGATTAGGCGAGGGCATTGAAGCATAGCTTACCAAGGGGAGTACTTGGAAGGTGACTGTAGTGATATTCAGCAGTGAGGTATGTAGCACTTTTTCTAGGATGAGTTTATGAACTTAATTGTCCTACTTCATACGCTGTTTAGCCATAAAAAAAGGAAATCCTGCCATTTATGAGAATATGAATGTACTTTGGAGCATCATGGTAAGTGAAATAAGTCAGTCAGAGAAAGACAAATGCTTTATAGTCTCACTTATATGTGGAATCTAAAAAAACAAAACAAAACAAACACACACACACACACACACAAACAAAAACAAAAACAAATTTGTAGAAAAGGACATCAGACTTGTGGTTACTGGAAGTGGAGGTGGTGGGTAGTCAAAAGGTATAAAGTTCCAGTGATAAGATACATAAGTATTAGGGATGTAATGTACAACATGATGACTATACTTAACATGGGCTATATGGTATATTTGAAAGTTGCTGAGAGAGAATAAATCCTAAAAGTTCTCACCACAAGGAAAAAGCATTTTTTTCCTTTTTGTATCTATATGAGGTGATGGATATTAAAAATTGTGATAATCATTTTATAATATATATGCACGTCATTATACTGTACATATTAAACTTATAAAACGCTATATGTCAATTATATCTCAATAAAACAGAAAAACAGACAAGGAAACAAGTAGTAAATGGGTAAATAATTAAATGAATATGAAAATTCAGATAAATAAGTATTAACTTAAAACAAAAATCTAGAGTTGTCCATGATTCTTCCTTTTTCTTTTTCCTCAGTTTAAATCCATCAGTAAGTCATATTGGTGTTATTTTCCTAACATATCCTGAATTTCTATTTTTCTACAATTTCATAATGACCGACCTAATCAATCATACCCTTAAGCTGTTTCTACTTCAACAATGAGGTCTCAGCTGAAATGTCATTTCTTCAGAGGTGCCTTTCTGATCATTCTACTGAAAAAAACACCCTAACCTAATGTTTGCTAACACATTACAATGTTGGCTTTAGTGGTTTTCATTGTTATCTTCCCTGGATTAATAAAATAACTTCCAAAATGCATCACACCTACTTCTCTCTTTCTACTGCTATCATCCTGGCCTCAGCTGACATCTTTCAATTGCTAGGTCATGATAAATTCTCCACATAAAAGCCAGGGTAAGCATTTAAAATATCAAATCACATCACTTGATTATAGTTACAGTCAAGATTCTGAGTCCACATCAACTTTGGAAGAACTAGACAGAAAATGAAAGAAAGTTTTGTGTTTTAAGCAAGATTTGTAAGAGGAGATGCTGTTTTGAACTGGTGTCTGTGGTGGGGAGAGGTGATAGAGTCGGAAGTAGTCCAGCTAGGCTAGGGGAGAGGAAATGTTGGAATTCTATTTTTGCTTCTATCACCTCCTTCCACCATTTTCTCTTAAAATAAACAATGTCTGCCTCCACACCTGCTGACTCAGGCATATTGTCCAAGTGTCCCCAAGAGTAAAATCAGAGTAGCTCAGAGTGCTATCTTGTGCAGAGCTGAGAAAAACTGCTGGCAAATAATTGATCTGGGCAATTTCTTCTCTAACTCTCTCTTTCCAAATTCTTAAACCTGGGAATTACAATTCAGATAGGACCTCTTCCTAATGATATTTCTTTCTAGAGGGCAAAGAGTAAAGGTTTAACCTAAGGAAATGTTTTATGAAGTGGGGAGTGATTGATTGTGGTTTTCTGATCTCTGGGGTCTCTACACCCCAAATCTCATTGACGACCCTCATTCCTCTCCCCTAAGCTCATTATAATGAACATAGATATTTATTTAGATTTTTTTAAGACAACACTTTATGTGAGACTATAATGGGATAGTCAGTCTCTAAACCCTCACAAATTATTGAATGTAAGAAAATTAGAACTCAGTATATGAGGACATAATAAAATATTTTAGGCATGCAAGGTATTAGGAGTTTTGCTGAACAAAGACCTACATGAAAACATTTTGCAATGAAGTTCTTGAAGATACAATTCAGAATATATGAAAATGCATGTGAAGTAAAAATGGTCAAGTACTAGAATAAAATTTATCACTGTCTTAAAAGATATACAGAATAAGAGGAAAATAAAAATACATTAATGTTGGTATAGAATTAATTGTATCTATAGTACAAACACACATAGTCTTTGAATATCAAGTATATAAGAATAAATTAAAAAAAAGTTATTCAAGACGTCTACAGGGAAACATATACACTTTTATTAAGAGATAATAAAACATATCTAAATAAATGAAGAAATATATTTCATTGAATGGAAGATATACTATCATGAAGATGTCAGTTTTTCCCAAATTGACTTGTATTATGTTGGTGCAAAAGTCATTGTGGTTTCTGCAATTATTTCTAACCTTTTAAACCACAGTTACTTTTGCACCAACCTAATAAATTGAGTCAAATTACTAACTGGGTTTTTCATAGAACTTGATCAGGTGACGATACAATTTATATGGGCATTAAAGGTCAATACTACCTAGGATATTCCTGTAGATAGGCAGAGGGATAGAAAAAGTAACCAACAGAGACTGTCCAGATTCAGACTCACGTGTCATTCAGTTTGGTAGAGAGAGATGTCTTGAAGATCAGTGTAGGAAGGCAATATTGTTCAATAAATTACATTAGAAAAAATGATTATCAATATGGAAAAAATGGTAAAATTAGATCTCAGCCACTCAGTTATTACAAATAAACTCTGTTTATTTGTATAGGCAAACTCCACATGTACAAGGACTTAAATATTATGTATGAAATGTTTAAATTTAAAAAATGTAGGTGTATATACTTTAGAACTTGGGATAAAATCAGTTCTGAAATAAGATTAAAAAGCATTGATGAATTGTTTTTTATTAAAAATTGTGAACTTTTGTTCATCTAAAGATACCAAAAGTTAGAGAAGATAGGGATCTATAGGATTTCTTAAATGTTCCTGTTAGAAGTAGAGGTTGGTGCAACTACATTGGAAAAACAGTTTGGAATTATCTCTCAAAAGTGAACAATCACATTTGCTATGACTCAGCACTTCCACTCAGGTATATTCTCAAGACGAATTCTTGCAGGGATTTAACAGGAAATAAAAATACAAGGATGATTGTTGCAGAACCATGCACAACAGTAAAATGCTATAAACAACCAAATAACCCTCAAAAACAGTGAATATCATAATCATGCAACAGAATATTATAAAACTATGAGAACAAATCTAATATTAAATTAAGATGCAAGTTTCTAAATATTTCATACATCATGAAGTCATTTCTATAAAGGTAAAAACAACAAATGTAAAATATACACATATGTTTTAGGAAGATATAGAGATGAAAAACTATAAAAGAAAAGTGAGGCATATGAAAGCCACTGGATTCATGGTGGTGGGTGTGTCACTGGTTGGGTTTGACAGCATGGGAGATGAAATGGTGATAGATTCTATAGTTATATGAAGGTCTTAACTCTTTTAGGTAATGGTTGAAGGTTATTTATAATATTAGTATGAATAGTTAATGAATAACTAAATATAAGTGGGCCATGTAGGAAACAATGATAAGGTTATGGTATGAACCAAAAAAATATGGTTAATCTAAATTAATGTCCTTGAAGTCCAATTATTTTCTTAAAAAATCAGATGATGTCACTCATCTCCTTTAAATTTTCTGGACTTTCTATTGGACTTTAAGTAAATAAATAAATAAATAGGCATAGTTTGTGATACTTTTGGTGCTTTTGATTATATTCCTTCCATTTACCTCTTAATTCAACTTCAGGTTTGATGGACGATTCTCATATATGTTGCCAACATGTGCCCTCTTTGTCTCTCAGTTTTTCTTTATCAGGGTGTTTTTAAAAACCTGGAAGCTCTCTTACCAGGAGCCAGGAAAAATGGGAACTAACACCCATAGGACATAACTCAGGAACACACAGATGCATAGGGCATATGGGGGAAGGGCACACAGAGCCTCCATGCTGTTGTCTCTAGGCCCATTACCTGGAATCTCTCCATGTGTTCACAAACTTGGAAGCTCTCAGAACCCTGTCCTTTTGTGTTTTTATGGAGGCTTCATTACATAGGCATGACTGATTAAATCATTGGCCATTGGCAGTTTATCCAACCTCCAACCCGTCTTCCCTCCCTGGAGCCCAAAGTTGGCTCCTCTGGCAACCAGGCCCCATCCGTAGGTGCTTTCCAATGGTCACCTCATTAACATAACACAAGACACCTGTATAGCTCTCATCACTTAGGAAATTCCAAGAGTTTTAGGCAATCTGTGCCAGAAACTGGGATGGAGACCAAATATAGCTTTTCTCTTTCCCCCTTGTTTCATTTTTCCTGACAACCTCATCTGAAAATATTAAATGGGAAATTTCAGAAATAAACAATTCATAAGATTTACATTACACACTGCTCTGAGTAGCGTGATGAAATCCCAGGTCATCCTGCTCCGTCCCACCCAAGATGTGAATCATCCCTTTGTCCAACATATCCATGCTGTATATGTCCCCTGACTCTTGGTCACTTAGTAGCCATCTGGTTATTAGACCAACTGTTGCAGGATCATAGTGCTTGTACCAAGTAATCCTTATTTTACTTAATAATGGCCCCAAAGGGCAAAAGTTGTGATGCTGGCATTTCGGATACGCCAAAGAGAAGCCATAAAGTACTTCCTTAAAGTGAAAAGCTGAACGTTCTTGATTTAATGAGGAAAGAAAAAAATTGTATGCTGAGGTGGCAAAGATTTAAGGTAAGGAAGAACAAACTTTCTATTCATGATATTGTGAAGAGGGAAAAATAAATTAGGGCTATTTTTGCTGATGCACCAAAAACAGCAGAAGGTACAGCCACAGTGCATGATAAGTGCTTAGTTAAGATGGAAAAGGCATTACATTTGTGGGTGGAAGACATTTCATTGTGTGGTTCCATGATCTTCCTTCTGACAAATTGTCAGAAGGTCAATAGCAGCCAAAAGCTACATCACAATGGCTAAGTCATTCACCTCACTTCATTTCATCATCCCTCATCATCACAAGAAGGCTGAGTTCAGTACAATAAGTTATTTTGAGAGAGAGAGAGAGAAACATTCACATAACGTTTATTACAGTATATTGTTCTCTTTTATTATCATTTTTATTTTTTATTGTTAATGATTTTTATATTGTACTGTGACTTATTAAACTTTATCATAGGTGTGTATGTATGAAAAAACATAGTATAGGTAGGGTTTGGTACTATCTGAGGTTTCAGGCATCTCCTGGGGATATTAAAAACTATCCCCTACAGATAAGTACGGGACTACTGTATGTATTTCTTATTATGAATCATATCACAGAGGCCTTAAATGATCTGGCCAGTACCTCCCTCTCTTGTCCTAACTCAAGTCTCACCACTCATACCCTGTTGTGTTTAGCAACAGTAACCTGTCCTGTACATCAACATCGCTTATTCCCTTCTGCCATATGACCTTTGCATATGGTGGGCGTAGCCTGTGTTTGGAATACTTTTCTCTGTCTCCTCTCTCCCAAAGAAGCAATTGATGAATTAACTCCCAGTCATCCTTCAGATACGTGGCGCAGAATTGGAAAGATGCTCATTAAATCAGTTTCTTCTTCCTGGGCATTTAGCTAAAACCCATTTCCCCATCTTTCTACGTTTAGGGTGGGACCATGTAATTAGTTCTCCCCCACAGAATGTGAAAGGAAATTATGTATCACTTTGGACCTGAGACAAGTCAGAGTGTGTGTGCCATTTTCATGATTTATTTCCCTTTCATGGGTGTCACATAATGAAGGTAACAGAACTATTGGATAAAAGAAGCCTGGACTACTGTTTGGAGGGCCTACGCCCAGGAATAATGCTTCTCAAACAGGAATATCCATGCTGACTTTATGTAAGTTTATTCACTAGTATTTGATGTTTATGCTAGTGCTGTTCCTTTCCTCACTCTCACTAGTTGAGGAACTAAGCTTAGGAATCCCTTTCTCAAAGAAGTCTTTTCTGACCCCTTCTGCAGCACACATACACATACACACGCACACACATGCATGCACGCACACATACACACCATGGAATTGTTTAATTCCATTTCATAATAATTATCCCTTTTGAATTTATACACTTCTTTTTTTATACACTTATTCTTTTTTTAAAATTAGTTTCCAGTGCACAAAACAATGTAATAGTTAGACATTTATCATTTATATGCCTCACACTGTCAACCCCTCCACCCCCCATCTACTACCCCTCTGACATTGCATACAGCCATTATATTTCCACTGTCTCTATTCTTAATGCTGTACTCCACTTCCTGTAACTGTATACATATATACATACATATATTCATTATTGTTCAGACATTCATTATTGTTCAGCTTCAGCTTCAGGTGTACAGTGCAGTGATCAGGCATCTACATCTTCCCTGAGGTGGTCACCCTAACGAGACAAGTGTCCATCAGATACTCTACAAAATCTTTACAGTATTATTGATTACATTCCCCAAATTAACTTTAAAACCCCGTCGCCATCTTGTGGTTACTGATTGTGCTTTCTAATCCCCCCACCTTCCCCCTTATCCCCACCTCCCCTCCCATCTAGCAACCCTCAGTTTTTGCTCTATGTCTCTGAAACTTTCTGATTTGTTCATTTATTCTTTTCTGTAGATTCCACATACAAGTGAGATCATATGGTATTTGTCTTTCTCTGTCTGACTTATTGCACTTAACATAATGTTCTTTAGGTTCATCCATGTTGTTGCAAATGGTAAGATTTCTTTCTTCTTTATGGCTGCGTAATGCTCCATTGTATAAATGTACCACAGTTGCTTAATCCAGTCATCTACCCATGGGCATTTAGGTTGTTTCCATGTCTTGGCTATTGCTATACACTTATTCTTATAATTATGTGATTAATGTTCATTTCTTCTACTGGACTATACTCTTCATGAGAGCAAGGCTATGTCTTTTTTTCTCACCATTGTATCCATTGTGGGCACTTGACAAGTATTTGTTAAATGGAATAATTGCAAATAAACTAAGCACTTGGAACTATCATTCTCTCAATTTGGGCCTAAAAGATTTTGATACTTGCTCTGCTTACTGGATTGCACTTCCCCTCCATAGAGAGTGACAAAAACGTGTGCTCCTCCTGGGCTTCTCACACAGTAAGTGATGCCCAACTACTGTTTTGCAACAAGGTTAGTTTCTGGGTGCTAAATTTCCTTAAAATTTGCACTTAATCTGGGCCCCCACCCCCACCCATTAGCAGATTGCTGAGGCAGAGCCCACCATATGCTCAGGTCTTCTTCATTTATGACAGTTTTGTTTGAAACAGCTTTTATTACCCAAAGAAATACAAAGTTTGCTTTTGAGAACTTTGACCACATTCTTGTCCTTCAAGTTAAAATCTTTAATTCCTGAAATTGTCTGCTTAGTTCTCTCTCTCTCTTTATTTAGGTCCAAGAAAACTTTCACTTCGAAGAGAAATAAATAATGTCCTTGTGACTTTCTCTCAAACATGGAAATGTACAACAACAGTTAATTTGGTTATTTTTCCTGTAATTAACTTTGGCTAACCCTGAATTCCAATTTTACAAGGTTAGCTGCAATATTAAGCAGGTTACAGTGTTTTTCCCCTAAAAATAGTATGTTAAATTATTTTCACCCTAAAATATTTATAATATAATATACATGTTTTATTAAGTGCTTCGGTTGCAAAGTTAATTTTTTTATCTTGGAATATTAATATCTGCATCATTGCTGAAGTTGTAATCTTTTAGCCTAATGATATTTTCAGTACCAACATTCTGTGTAAATAGTAGACTTTGGCTGAGAAATCATATAACACCTTAAGTTTATATTGTGATTTACAGTTTTAGGATATATTTTCTGCACATTTTTTTTGATCATTGCCAAACAAAAATATATATATAATTATTCCATTTGTATGTATGGATGCTGGGCTTAACGGAAGTGATATGACTTGGTCAAGGTCATGAAGCTAGTGAAATGAGAGGCAAAACTTGTTTTTGGAGTCCAGTTTCCAGATGTTTCAGAAGACTTCTCCTTGCATTTCTTATTTTCCCTAGAAGCCTCAGAATGAGGATTCTAAGCAGCTACTCTTCGCTACTGTGTTCCCCCGAAAACAAGACCTACAGTATCCATATCTGAGTTTCTCTGGACTCTGCAATCTGCATTCAGATGTTTTCTTATGATGTTAGGACGACATGTCTGACAGAAGGCCACCGACAGAGGTATTGCATTCTCCACAAAGCCGAACGCGGTTGAAGGTGCTCTTGTTCTCACTTGAATCAATCAGCAAGTACTGTATAAGTAACAAACAGCTTGGCATTGTGAAGGAGACATTCAAATAAATATGACCCAGAGATGGACATTGGAGAAGCAGGTAATCAAGAAATAAAATTAGCATGTATGAAATGATGGATAACACAAACACAGTAAGACCTGTATGAGCTTAGACTGTACTGAAAGTCAGAAGGGACCGTTCTGAGACACAGGGAGACAAATGGACTTCTCCAAAGTCACACAGCAAACAGGCTGGGATAGGGATTCACGTGTTAACCTTTTGCCACAGACATGCCTCAGCCCATCACTTGATGTGGGATTTCAGGAAAAAAAGACAACCTTATCACAGTCTGTTCCAGAAGGTAAAATAAGGTCTATTTCACATGGAAAAATATAAGTAAAGGCAAAGATGTAGAGGTGGCTTCTCGAGAGAGGGATACAAAGTTACCTATTTTTAAGGGCCTGTGATGTCCTGAATTGATTCAAAATGTTTACTTTTCATGGTCATTTTGACTTTGGGGAAGAGCCAGAAATTACATGGTGCCAGATAAGGTGAATGAGGACACACAATAATGTTTTTATTTGACAGAAATTGCTGTACCAGAAGCAATGTGTGACACGGAGCCTTTGGTTGTAATCACAAAATACAGTGAATGCTGCTGTCGAGTGCCATCCAACAGAAAGGCAGGAATCTTCAAAACGGGAAGTGGCATTTCGAATCTTAGTAACAGTGTGTGACAAGTTTCAATTTGTTCAGTGCAGCCAGTCAGGTGTGAGCTACGATGGAAAGAAGATGTGTTTTAAAGTGTGATGTAAATCATCCTCCATCATGACAATGCTCTGTGTCACACATCACTTCTGGTATATGGCAATTTCTGTCAAAAACAATACGGTGTGTCCTCATCCACCCTATTCACTGGATTTGGGTGGATGAGGACACCCTGTGTAACTTCTGGCTCTTCCCCAAAGTCAAAATGATTCAGGACACTGAGGCAGCCACGACAGTGCAACTAAAGACACTCACAAAGGAGAACTTCCGGAACTGTTTCAGAAAGTGACAAGAATGATGAGATAAGTATGTTCAAAGCGAGGGGGAGTATTTTGAGAGGGATTAATGACAATATGTCTTTTACTGTAATAATATATTTTAAAATTTAGACATTTACTGTATTTGTTGATCACACCTCTATGGTATGCCAAACATTGAGATTAGCACTTCACAAACATTATTTTATGTTGTCCTGATAACATATCTGAAAAATGATATTGATGAGGCATTCTTAATATCCACACTTTCTAGTCTACTTGCTGGCACTATGAATGTTGTCCATTAAGGGCAATTGCTTATTGTTAAAAGCTCAGTCACCCTGTCAGGGTTCTTTAGTAGCAGCTATGAATCAGAAGACTTTGCCTTTTCCATTTCCTTCAGTGACTATATACCAGGCACTTTAAAAATGGGTGAAGAAGGAAAATTTTAGAAACATAGTCTTTTCCTCAGAAAACTTGGAGTCTAGCAGGAAAACAAAAAGAACACAAATAACTGTTATAGAATAAGAATGAGACCAGAGAAGGGGTTAGTGATTAGCACAAAGTGAGCACCTACTACATGCCATGTACTGTCAGACCTACGTTATCTGCATGTACTATCTTATTTGTCTTCCAGTAACCAGCCAAGAAGGGCACTACTATGCCCCTGTTAAGAAAGAGTCGATTAAATCTCAGAGAAATTCAGAAAACTGTCCTTAGTCACACAGCTACAGTGACAGTTGATCTTCAAGCCAGATTGGACTTACCCAAAATCCATGTTCTTTACAGGATAGATGCCCAATAAAAAGTAGCCATTACTATCATTTTATCACTTTTTTGAAACTTTGCTTAAATATTGCACTACACACACAATTCCCTAGTAGCAACTCAGAGAGAGCCTGATTCAGCCACACTAATTTAACAAATTTATGCAATTTTCCTAAAGGAAATGATTGTGCATTACTTTTTTACTCAGATCCTGATTTCTTACCATATACGTAGTCTTTTTAAGTCTAGGTAAGAAGATAGACCTGTTTTAAGTACTACATAAGTCTAGCCATAGGAGAAAGCTAGAAAATAGCAGCACTGACCTAAATTCTGCAGGCTGAATAATACAGCATCTCTCAATGACAGCTTTGTCAGAAATGGGAACTCAGCCTTGATTTAGGTACCTATTGCTTTTTTTGAAGCTTTTCTGTGACTTGGGAGTTACTTCTTAGAGTTAAAGCATGCAGTAATAGAGCTCGGTTCATTCTGGTTTGCAGAAGAGGACCCATTTTTATTCCAAAACTACATAGGCATGAAGCTAATGTATGCTTCCTTAAAATCAAATTGTTATTAAAAACAAAGACTTTGATCTCATTTAAGATATATTTAATTCATTAGAAGAATGCTATTGCCTGCACATCAACATAACAGTTCATGTTCAAATGAGTTTCTGAGTCAGATAATGATAGGTACATATTTGTGAGTATTGATGTTCTGTCATAAATATGTCCTTCTCTTTGATTAAAAGGCTCATGTGCCTTTTAACTAAGTGGATGGTTTGTTGCACTTCTTCTGGCAGTTTTAGACGGATTCTAATTGAATTTTCTTTTCCTGGGAACAAGAGTCAGTACTACACAGTAATGGAACATACATTTAATATGATTCCATTAATAATACAAACAGGAATATATTTTGGAACAAAGCAAGCTACTTCTATAATTCATAATAATAAACAATTAAGCAAGGATAAGTACGATAATTACATAAAAATAGTGAGAGATTGATCTTGCTATAAATTTAAACAAATTATAAAACCATAATAATCAATACAGTGTGTTACTAGCACATGGACTAACAGATCAAGAAAATAGTATAGAAAGTGCAGCATTACAGTTTTATTACATTAATTTCCTTTACATTTATAGAGAACTCCATGTTAGGAAAAAAAAGTGAATTGCCCAATTCAAAAATGAGCAAAGTATTCGTATAAATAACTTACAAAAATGGAAATACAAAGAGATTTCTTGAACATGTGAAAAATGTTCAACTTCACTAGTAATAAGAGGACTGCAAATTGAAACACAGAAATCTAAACATTTGCTAACATGCTTTCTTGGTGTAAGATGCGGAAACCGCCACTTCCATATATTAATATTTCTTGTTGAAATGTAGATTGATATGACTTCACAGATTGATATGACTTAAAGTGGAGGGCACTTTACTAAATTTATCAACATTCAAAATGCACATATATTTTCATCTAGCCTGTCTTATTCTAATAATATTCAACACATATACTTGCTCATGTCAGAACTGATATATAATGAAACATGGCCATCATTGCATGTTTTTAATGATAAAAAAAATGACCTAATTTTATATTCATAGTGCTGCTCAGTGGAATATTATGTAGCTGTTGCAAAGGTGTCTCTATGTGTACCGATCTCCAAAATACATTATTGTTCAGTAAAATCATGCAAGATGCATAACAATGTGCATAGTATGCTATAATTTGGGGAAAAAACATTATTTGTATCAAAGATCTTTGGAATGGTACACAAGAAATGGATAACAGTGTTATCTTGGGGAAGAGGACATGTTTGGTGGCTTGAAAGACTTGCTGGGAAGTAGAGTCACTTAGTTTTATGTTTTGTATTGTATGCTTATATTAGTTACACATAAATAAATATATGAAGAAACAATGGAAAAAATAACGTTAAACATTTCCTCCTTGTCTGTATTTTCATAATCATGACAGTAGATACCAATGAGAAATAAAATGGTATGTTTTATATTATGTATTTGTATTTCAGCAACAAGCTTAAAACAATCTTAAGGCCTGAGTAGAGAAGCATTAAATATTAAAAGCAAGTGGCAGTATTTGGGCCAGGAAAACTGGGCTTATCATAGTGAAAACTGATATTAAGAGTAGGGCGAAGATGTCTTCAACCCAAAAGCCAAAGTAACTTTTACGAAGCCCTCTAGTACTACGTAGTAATGGAGGATTAACACCGCCGGGGTTTGCACAGCTTGCAGTTGTAGAGCCAGACTGAGTCCGAGACAGCAGCTGTAGTGCATCAGCCTGTGGGCTCCTGCTCCACTGTTGTCTATACCAGTGTGACCTGCTTGCTCAGACCTCTTCTGGTCTGACCAACCTCACAAGCTTTAGAGATCCTTGAAGAATGTTAGTGCTGGAAGGATGTTTCGAGATGCTCTGGTTACAACCTTTATAATTCTAACAAGAAACCTGATGCTGTAAGAGAGGTTAAGAGAGTTTCTTTAGGTCATTAAACTAGTTAATAGGGAAGCCGACTAGTGACCAGGTTTACTGACTCCCAGTTCAGAGTTACATTTGCTGTATACACCTTGGTTTCAAGGGCCTTCCTTGTTTTCACTTGGTCTACTGAGACAAGAATACTTCAGCAGGCAGGGGAAGTAGTCAGTGTGCAGGAGTAAAAGCCCCGAGGACTCCCAACGCAGATGTGGAAACACAGCTTCCGCTTTACCATTATTTCTATCCTGGGAGATTTAATTGGTCAGGATGTCTGAACACAGGCGTTTTGAGGAGCGCTGCTAAGGTATCCACAATGCTGCATACCAGCTAAAAGTACTGTTATGTCACCATTGTTGCTGTTGCACCCACGTAACATTCCTTCTGACTGAGCGTCCTGCATGCTTCCAGGGGATGGAATCATTGGCATGTCCTTTAAGAATTCAACTATAAAGTAATGAAGAAGAAAGAAAATTAACATTAATAGATTCCTACCATGTGCCATGTTCTGTCTTTCATGTCTGAAGATTCAGGGATTAAAAAGATATAGTTCCTCCCCTTATGAAGCCCAATGACTAACGGGAGACAGTGAAGCAAATACATTGATGAAAAACGATGTCATATGTACTATAGAAAATGCATCTTCACCGTGTACTGTGACGCTGAATGGAGGCTCTAGTAGCCTGAGGACAGGCAGGGATGAGTCTGGAAATGGACTCAGTAAAGGTTTTCTAGAGTAAATGACGATTGTGACTAAATAAATGTTGCAGACTAACAAGGTGCCAGGAACAACATATGCCAAGGCAGGAGCACTGAGAAAGCAAGATCTCTTTTAAATTCCTGTTTGTGAGGATTAAGTTGTTCACTATCTGTACTTATTTTATACTTACCTTGTGTATTCTATTTCTCAGAAATACGACATCTCAAATTCCCAGAATAATTCAAAGTGCAGTATAAGTCTGTCCATAATCAAAACTGGAGTCGTGTCTAGGATGTTGTAAGAAAAATGCTCTAGTTCTTTTTGCTTCATGTAAGTCCATTGTTATATTACTCTTCCAAAAAAGCTTAGACGAAAACTCTTTATAAAGAATAAAGAGCTACATCTATACATGTGATTATGATAATAAGGATGATGATGGTGATGATGATGGAAATACCTGCTTTGGTTCATGGCAGAAGATAACTCTCTTACATGTGATCAATTTATTGGGAAATAAAGACTGCCTCTCTGTTAGTGAAAACCCTGAAAAGTGGTGCTGTCACAAGAAAAGGACTTGATACTGTCTTGACATATCAGCATGAACTGAAAGCAGATAAATGACTTCCACTGGTATCTGAGAGTTGGGAGAAGAGGGACTGACAGTTTCACTAATAACTCCATTTCTTCAAGCAAAAAATTCAATAAAAATGATGGCATAGTTTGAGGATTTGCATTTGTCATTTGTGGTGATCGGAGTCTAGCCTTTTTGAAATAACAAGAGTAAGACATCATAGAAGCCAAAGAGATTGTGTGTATGTTTGTGCATGAGTGTCAGTACATGTGTGGCTCACACGTTATACACACATACATACACATATAGGTGTATATAAATATATCTACAACCATCAATATCACGCCCTCACATACAGACTTGTATCTAATGTGTTATCTGCAGGTGTCTTTCATATACTCTTTTATTCTGTGAATACTTTTTTTCTTTCCAAATAGCACAGGCACATTTATTTGAGCCACAGTTATTAACATCACTCTGGAAACTGATGTCATTACATTACTGACACAGCAGTCATAAAGAAAATATCAGAAATGCCTAATATCTAATGTACTAGATGCTGCTTCTAAATGCATGAGTTCACAGCAATTAAACCTGCTATGTTGAGGGCTTTAACAAAGGATCTGAATTGGAAATAATTTGTCTCTATTGATTTAATAAAATTATTGCAATGAGTAAAATTTAATTAATTTGGGCTAATATAAAATATTTTCCTCAAATTTAAATGAATATCAAGCTACATAACAATATTTTTCTTTGCTTTCTATTTACTTTCTCTTTTGTTAACTACACAGAGCAGGTTAGATTGAGTAGTGGACTAGTTATAAACAAATATACATCCAAGAAATATTGTGGGTCATTGGACTGGAATCCACCTAAGTATCAGAATTAGCTAGGAAAATAAGACAGAATCTTAGGCCTCAGATTTAGTTTTCATTGCACAGAGAGGTTTATAGAAGAGCTAATTTGGGTTGTAAGGAAAATAAACCCAATAAAATTTGCCCAAATACACATGAGGGGAGATTTTCACTTTTGTATAAACATGACAATTTCATTGACATTAAAAAGGAACATAGTAGCATGTAGCTGGGCCTTATAGAACTGGAACTCAATTGTCAAGAACTAATGTCTCTCATTCTCTCTCTCTCTCTCTCTCTCTCTCTCTCTCTCTCTCTCTCTCTCCCTTCCTCCCTCCCTCCCTCCCTCCCTCCCTCCCTCCCTCCCTCCCTCCCTCCCTCCCTCTCTCTCTCCCTCTCTCTCTCTCTCTGTCTCATTCATATATGGGCATGTGTATAGGTGCACACACTCACCAAGGCCTCTGTTCATCCCTTCCCTCCTTCCTTTTTTCCCTTTCAGCTTGTCTATTATACTCTCCTTTCTGGGAACCAGCTTTTCTGTTCACTCTTTGTGTCATTTTTTTCATAACTATAGCTTGAATATAGCTATGATTTATCTTGGCACAAACTCTGGCCTCAACACTGCATTAATTTTTATCTATAGAACATACTACCATGTGGATAATCTCTCTGTCTTCTAGTTCAGTTTCTCAAGAAGAATCCACTGTGCCAATGGATTGTCTAGTCTTGGTTAAATTTAGGTGTTATTACCAATTGTTTACATTGGAGACATGTGCCACATGTGCCCCTCCTTTCTGGAGTTCTGTAGGGTGAGCTAATTAACTCTCATGTTCTGGTAAGTTACAGATAGTGAAGCTAAATAATTTAGGCATCTACTGTCCACTTCATTTACTAGTCATCCTCTGTAATTTGACTTTTTAGATTAAGTTCAGTCAGTTAATTGACAAGTAGTTTTTCAGCACTTGTTAAAGATCATCACTTTTTAAATCTCTATAGAGACACTTAGGCAGAACATCTGTAAGTTTAAAAGTGAGGTTAAAGCATTTACTTAGGTTTAGGGTGATGCCCTGTTTCCCCCAAAATAAGACCTAGCCGTACAATCAGCTCTAATGCGTCTTTTGGAGCAAAAATTAATAGAAGACCCAGTTTTATGTTACATAAGACTGGGTCTTATAGTAAAATAAGGCTGGGTCTTCTATTAATTTTTGTTCCAAAAGATGCATTAGAGCTGATTTTCTGGTTAGGTCTTATTTTTGTGGAAACACGATGGCTGTGAGTATGGAAAAATCAAGTGCGTATGTGATGTCAGGAAATGAGCAACTCTTGGGGACAAATTTATTTGGGTTATATCTTGGCTCTGCTCTGATCTGGTAGTGTTTCCTAGAGCAAGCCATTTATTTTATATGAGATTTAACATATCTTTAAAATGATGTCTTGGAGGAAGTCATTGAGAGAACATGACTATTGGTTGGTTGACCCATGATCAGGACCAGGCAATCAGAGAGGATCCTCACCCCCTCCCCTGTCATCGGAATATACTTTCTGGCCACCATTTCTATGGTCAGAGCCATTTTCAACGACACACCCTTAGAGAATAATATAGTGTTGAGACTGTCTGGACTGAGGATGTGACTGAAGTCATTTAAGGCCTCTATATTAAGCTTTGAAGATTCTGGAGCAGATGTAGAGATCTACTTGTCTTCTAGCCACCCAAGACAAGCCTTGTATGTAACTTTCCTTGCTTATTAAAACTACCACTTACCCCTCTGGAGTATCCTGACTCTTTCTTCAGTGTTTCCTTGCCCTCCATATCCTGGGTCCAGTTTCCAATTTCACCTGGGAAGCTCCCAAGGTTTTGAAACAGTATGTCTATATTATAATACTTTCTAAGTTGCCTTCTAGCTTTGAGATACAGTTGGTGTTACGTGTTGTTGAAATCCTTAGTACTGGACTTTGTGATAGAAAGAGTAGGATAAAAGAGAGAGAAATATCAGATATCATACCAATGTTTCTAGCCTCGTTTTATAAATTCAGAAATCCAAAATTCATATATATGTATAAAACCCTGGGTTTTGTTGGGGTCAGTGCATCACTAAACATCTTAAGTCTAGAGCTGAGTTCATGTTTAGTTTGTTTAAGAAAGGCAATTGCTTATCACAACTTCCATATATATGTGGTTTATATATATCTTTGTAGGAAAGCTGAAGTGAAAGTTAGGTGTTTTTTGTTTTTTGTTTTTTTGTCATGGGTTAGAAAAAGTGGTTATGTGTGATTTTTGATAAAATAGTTTTGTTATGCTCTGGAAATTAGTTGTAGATTTTAACAAACCTGATTCCCTGCTTTGTGAAATGGGTAACCTGAAGAATAAGAAAGATCTGTCAGGAGAATAAGTGAGCACAGTCATTTGATTAACAGGCAGCCAGGTGTTAAATTTAATTGCCTCTAGAAAAAATGAAAATTTTACTATACTTCCTAATTACAGTAGACTTTTACAGGAGGAAGGAAGGTGATGGTGTACATGGCAAAACTCGTATTTTAAAGAAACGTGTGTTCATGACAGAGATTTAAGTTATTTTCTCTTTATTAATAGATGTTATTATAAAATATTTAAAACATAGAGAATAGAAAGTAATATACCAAAAGCCACATTTCTATCATTCAATAGTCTTGAATATTAACATTTACTGTATTTACTTCAGATTCATTTAAGAAGTAAAATAACTAAAGATCAAAGTGAAACAAACCCCCAAGATACCTTCCTTGATCCCATTTCCCATTTTTCTCACGGAAACTTAAGATTTTCAATTAATTTTCTTCATCATGAAAAGGGAGACATTATGTTTATGGCCACGTATAAGATCCATATATTTATATGTCCATAAAAATATACAATATGGTATCTATGTTACATATTCATAGCTTTTTTTTTTATTAGTTTCAGGTATACAAAGCAACATAATAGTTAGACATTTACCCCCCTGACAAAATGATAAACCCCCCAATCTACTACCCCTCTGACATTGTATATAGCTGTTACAATACCATTGACTATATTCCTTATGCTATATTTTACATCTATATTTAATTATAGTTGACATTCAATATTATTCTACTTTAGCTCCAGATGTACAGTGCAGTGGTCAGGCATCTACACAGTCTATGAAGTGATCCCTCTGATAAGTCCAGTACCCATCTGGAATTCTACATAATCTTTACAACATTATTGATTATATTTCCCATACTGTATTTCATATCCCTGTGACTATTTCATGACTACCAATTTGTACTTTCTAATCCCTTCACCTCTCCCCCATCTCTACCCCATCCCATCAAGCAACCATCAGTTTTTTCTCTATATTTCTGAGTCTATTTCTGTTTTGCATGCTCATTTATTCTGTTTTTTAGATTCCACATACAAGTAAGATCATATGGTATTTGTCTTTCTCAGTCTGACTTATTTCACTTAGCATAATATGTTCGCAAAGTGTATAAAACTGATATCAGTTCTTCATTTTAAAAATTTTACGAGAATCTGTATAGATATGCTCTACATTATTGTGTGATTATGCCACAGTTTATTTATTCATTCTCTTTTTTCACAAGCACTTAAATTGTTTCCAGTTTTTATTATTAATCACATGAACTTTCTTGTTTAGATTTCCATGAAGATATGTGCTAGGGTTTCTCTCCACATCCACACGTACAGAGGCTGATCTAAGGATACATATTCTTCCATTTTACCTTTTATTGACCAGCTGCTTTCCAAAGAAATTATGTGAATTTATGATCCCACTAGCAATGTATACGATATCCTACTTCTTTTTATACTAACCATCACTGAAAATTTCAGACTTTTAAAGTTTGTCAACATGTTGGATATTAAAAAGTAGTTCACCTTGTATAATTTTTATTTCCTGAATATCAATGGAATTAAAATATTTTTATGAGTTTGTTGACTATCCTGGTTTCCTAGTCTATAAATTGCCGTTTGTGGAGGCCTTGACAGTTTTCTACTGAATTATCTATCCTTTTCAGTAAAGTATGTAAAAATAAATTATTGATGCTTGCCCATTAATAATTATCTTTTATCAGTTGATTAAATTTTTTAAATATTATCTATTGTTCTCAGAAATTTTAGTGTACTCACACTTATTAATATTTTCCTTTGAAAATAGGAAGTACCTGCTATTTATGAGTTCTTTAAGAAATATTTTTCCACATTACAGACATAAAAATGTCTTATATTTACTTGGTAAAATTTTAAAGGTGAACATTTAAATATTAAAATAAATAATTAAACCCATCTGAAATACTTTATTTTAAATACATGGTGATATTTCCACAAGGATAACAGATATAATGTATTGAGTAATCTGAAATATTCTACTGACTTTTAATACTAATACTGTCCTATATCAAATTTATATACAGGTGTTACTTTTTTCCTGGGCTCAGTATAAAATGATGTTTAGCAAGTTTAATCCTATGACCTGTTTTTCTTTTAAATATTTTCTTTTTTTCTTTTTTCACTTTCTATATAAATTTATAATTAGGGCTATACAAAAGGTAGAAAAACATTGAAATATTAATTATAATTGTATTTTTTGTATGGGTTAATATGGAGACATTTTCATCTTTGTTATGTTAAATCCTCTTTTCCATGAACATGGTATGTATCTCTATTTTTCATGCCTTTTTATGTTTTTCAATAAAATCTTTATATCTTTCAATAGATTTATTTGTAGGCATCTCATAGTGATGTTACATGGTAATGAGGAAGTATTATTTTATTGGCTATTACTAACTAATAAGAATGTTATCATTATATGAAGATTGAACTTTGCCCTAGAAGATTGGTACATACTCTAAAATTTACTAAGTCTTATCTTCACATTTTTGGATAAATTATATTTTATGCAAATGGGGAAGATTTGTCTCTATTTCCAAGTATTATATATTTCATTACTCTTTATTTGTCTTATGACTTTGGCAAGGATTTATAGTAACATTTTGTGATTTCATTGTAGATGACTTGGGGTTTTCCATAAAAATATATCATCTGTAGATAGGGACTGTTTGTTTTATCTTTTCCTTTCTGTTCTGTATGCCTTTTATTTCCTTTTCTTATTATGCTGGCTAGTGTTTCCATTACTGTAACAGTGGTGAGAGTACCTTGTTCCTGATGTTAGGGGACAAGTATTCAGGTTTTTAGAAATATGTATTATACTAGCTTGAGTATTTTTGAAAATGCTTTTTATCTACTTGAGTAATTTCCCCTATATTCCTAATTTTCTGAGCATTTTTGTACTGTAAATGTTGAGTTTTGTCAAATGCCTCAAGTGTTATATTTGTGTGCTTTTTCTTCTTTATCTTGTTAATATGGTGGATTACATCGATAGGTTTTAAAATGTTAAAGCAAGCTTACATCCCAGAAGTTACCCTGAAATTACATCTCTGAAATTGGCTAATATCTTTGTTGGTAAAAAAGGACTTTACCACATTTTCTAGGTTGTTACCATATAAGCATCTTTGTAAAATAACAATGAAAAAAATTCTACTTCACCAGTACAGAATAAATTCAACCAATTGTTGTATTGCTGATGGGATCATAATCTTATCTATATTTTATATTCTTCTGTCTTTCTTTCAAGTCTTTTCATATCACCAGGATGTCAATGTTTCTTTTACCCATATAGAGCTCTTCCTTTTCAACTAAAGACTTTAACCTTCCTTTGAGGTCATGTAGAATCTTAGCTTCTCTGAAGAAGTTTTCTGGTTTCCACAATCTCTGCACAACTGATATTTTTATTATTATGCAAGTATCAAATGTTTATCATTTGGCAAATATTGAAGTCTAGTACTTTGTTGTGTTATTGTTTTATGTGTTTAAGTGCTGCCTTTCATCAAGTCTCCACCTGGTTAAGTTAAACTCTGAGAATATTTATTATTTAAGTATTCTTTGAAGCACTGTACTTGATACCAATCTGCAGCCAAGTCTTAGGACAATGGTTGTCCTAAAGCTGTGGTTTTCAGAATTTAGCATGTGTAAGAATCATTGGGAGGGTGTGATAAAACACACATTTCCGGGCTCAACTTTAAGAGTTTCAGGTCTGGTAGAAATCTAGATATGTGAAACCCAACTATTTTCATTAAATAATTGTATAGTTGCTATCTCCCCAGTCAGAAATCACTATGTAAATAACAGATGCATGCATAGTCAGTGACTAATCACATCACTTCCTTCAAGGTCTGTCAGTGATTTGTCACAGTACATCTGTTATTCAGTGCTTGCACTATCGCAAAGTATGTAGTTGTACTGTCTCCTTACCTCCCAGTGATATATGCACATGAAATTTTACAAAAATAGATGATTGAAAGAGGAAATTGGCCAACAAATATGAAAGTTTAGCAAATAAATAAAAAGTAGTAATTCTAGAATGGAAATTCAAATCTAGTATCAATGGAGCTATAGAAGAAATAGTTGACTGTAAGAATGTTCACATGTCCACCATTCTGTATATATTCAGCAAGAGGAACTTAGTAAAGGGGAATTTATCAACAGAAATCAGGAATATAATAGAAGTGAAATAGATGGAGGTATTCCAGAGAAGATACACTGGCAAAAAACTTCACATTAAAGGAACTCTAGGGGATATTTTCTGAATTTGAAATGCAAAACATCAAATGTTGAAACTGATTCAAACTTAGAAGAGATTGTGATAATTCACCAAGAAATAGAAGACATATTTACCTCAAATCATAAGTTATATCATGAGAAGGAAAGCACTGTTCAAATTACTTTTGATAATTTTTGCAAAGAAATAAAACATTAATTCTCAATATTTTTAGTATTTTAAAATATAATGAACGCACAATGTGATATATAGATGATGTATTGTAGAATTTTACACTTGAAATCTATGTAACTTTACTAACCATTGTCAACCCAATAAACTTTAATAAAAAATAATAAAATACAATGTACTGAATAATTTTGTTTTTATATATTTTTAATTACAGTAAGAGAGTTTAAATTTTTTACCAAAATATTTAAATATTTCAAGATAAAATTATAATTTTTGCCATTGATTATCAAAACTGTTTTACATGGTTTCAGTTTCTATGGTTATTTTTATAGCTATTCTCACTATTGTACAATGTGAGAACTGTGTAGAATTAAATAATTGTTATCAAAGAAAATCTTTATTCTTTGTGAAGGGAGCAGACTGTATTCATGACACTCATTAATCTCTATTGGTAGGAAGAGGGCAGAAGGGGTTTAACTTCTTATCAGAGCCAACCTATTTTTATGTTATGAGTAATGTTTTTAGATTCCTGATAATTCCATTAGCAAAGGCGTAACTGCAACTTTGCCACTGATTAGTGGGGGCAATTTTTAAATGAAATACTTGAAGCCCACAGAAAACTAGAAAACAATACATCAAAATTCCATTTTAAATATTAACATTGTGCCATATTTGTTTTATATCACTATACTCTAAGAAACAGAACATTATATTATAGTTAGATTGTAGCTGAAGCTTCATCTATCCTGCCTTCTTACTCAGAGGTAATCACTACCATGAATTTCATGTGGGAGATAGGAGAAATGTTCATGATAATATGATGTTTTGAAAGAAGCATTAGTTTTGGAATGAGACACAGGTTGTGTTTATTTCCAGGATCAGCCACTTATAAACTGGAGATTTAACTTCTCTGAGCCTTAGTTTTCTCATATATAAAATGTGAATAATCTTACTTGTTGCAAAGCATTGAGTAAGGATGAGAAATAAAGGATAGAAAGCTTTTCACACTTAGAAAACTCTCAGTGTGTTGTAGATATTAACATTACTATGATTTTTGGTTTGTCTGCTGTCCACTCAGGAGAGTTTAATATGGAGAGACAGCTCTAATGTTTTCTGACATTGCATTGTTCTTTCTCTTGAGCAAATTCACAGCTCTTCCCGTGAATAAATGGAATCATTCCTCAATTTTATCTTCCAGTTTTGAAAGCAGCTATGGCTAAGTGGCTCACTGCATTTTCATAAGCAGTCCTGCCCTGAAGCTCACAGCTCACTATAGCAAATAATCATATAAAGTGAAGATCTCGGGTGCAGATTCTACATTAGAGAGAAAATGATTCTCTATAATTATAGGAGGTTGGAACCCTGGTCACCTTGTATACGTGTCAGGCAATTTACCATCTGCGGCATCATTTCCCCACCTCCAAAGTTGTGAGAGCGTTTGGTGAATGAATTTGTTTAGCATCAAATGTTATTTGCTCTCTTCTTGTCATAACCCTAAAGACTGGTGTAAGGAAAAATAAAAGGGGGCATCCTAAGGTATTCTTACCATTGGACAATTTATTTCAGCACTAACACAGCTGGAGGGGCATTTTTAAAAATTCCCTTTTCTGAAATCAGGCCTCCTTGGTTTTCTCCTACAGACTTCATTGGCAGTCTGGGCCCCTTCCAACGAATCAATAAATAAAGCCCAGTTAAGCCACGTTTATTTCAAGAAGCAAATAGCAGTCAGTGCATTACTGTGGCTCAGGCGCTGTCCATCAGCTGAATCAGGACGCAATGATGGCTGGGGCTTTGAGGCTCCATTCTGAAGGGAAACCGCAGCTTCAAAGGCAGGGGAATGGATCAGATCACTTAGATTTATGTGTTGCCCTGCTTAATTGTCTGGAGAATAAACTAAACTCTGTATTTCACTTAAAATGTGTGGTCACCTGCTTCTTTGATGTACTGCCCTTTATCAAGACTTGGCTGTTGTGTTTTATCTTTTAATGACTTTATAGCAATTAATAACTTTGTAAAGAAAAACATTTGATAATTACCTACTATTTCAGGTATTTTTTGGTATTTTATCTTATTTAATTCTCCCACTCCCACTGAATAACAAAAATTTCTGATTTTACAGTGGTAGCAATCTATGTGTTTATTATTCAACCCCCTGTTTATTACAATGGTTTGTTTACTTGATTTATCCTTTCAACTACATTTTAGTCTCCTTAAAGGCAAATAACAGGTCTCATTGAAATTGTAGCCTTCCTACAACCTTGCTTGGTAGGTGCTCAGTAAATAGTTATTGATTAAATGAATGGAGTAAAGAGTTAAGATTAATTTGGAGATCCTGAGAAGTAGTTAACTTATTTCCACTTTGGTAAAAGTGGTATCATGTGATTTTTATTTTAATGTAAGGGAACCAAGAGTGTCTGCTACAGAGCAGCTGAGTGACCTTGGACAAATCATTTTACTTTTTTGGGCTTCATGCAAGGAGGAAAAGATAATTTTTGAATCTTTCTTCTAGTTCTAAAATTTGCGTCATTTCTTTTTGAAAGAATTGAATGAGGCATGCTTTTTTCATAATTTTACACTTAAGTATCCTTTTAATCATAATGGCACTATGAGACACATCATTGCAGGGTCTAATGGAGAGAGACAACAATTATAATAAGTCTGGGGAAGGGGTGATTCTACCTTTTTTTCTGTGAAAGTCCAGAATCCTTTGGTCCCATCTAGCCGTCATCAACAAATACAGTAATAGTCATATAAAGGTTTCTTATGCAGCAATTTCTTAGAAGATAATATAGCTGAAAATTAAGATTTAAATAAAGATCCTTCTTAGTAGTTGTAATTTAATAAAGCATATGTACAATTATCTGTATATAATTAACCTTCAACCCTAGACATCCCATGAGGGCAAGAATAAATCAGTCTTGTTCACCATAGCATGGTTTTTGGTACATTGCATGCTGCTGGGTAGAACCATAAACTTGTTGCTTCAGACCCTAGAGTTGTGTATTCACAAGAAAATGTGCAGCATCAGCTCAATAGCAAATCAATGCTATAAGCTGTTGTGGAGAATGACTGCTTATTTCTCTGAGATACCCTCAGGGGCTTCCCAACAATGATTTTTGTATATCTCCTGGAATGTATTTTTCAAGTTAGAGCATCAAAGTTTTAAAACATTGGGTGAAAATTCATCTAACATTTTATTTTTCACTTGAAGAAAAAACATAGATAAAAATGTCATATATAAGCATGTATCTGTCTTTTATTGTATCACAAGAAAATGGCAATGAAGTGGTAGCATAGGGCTTGCATTTTAAAAACACTTTGGCTTCAGAGAGCATAGTATGTTGTCAAGGGGCAAGTCAAAATGCGGAGGGCTCAGAGAGACAAAGGCAGTAAGTGGTTCACTGGACAGCTGGTTGTGGTGTGGACACAGGTGGTGCAGAACTGTGGAGTAGAGAGCAGTTAAGAGATGCTTGAGTTGTAGAATTCATTGTACGAATAGTTGGTGGTTGATAACATGTGGAGTATAAGTAAAGTTTCAAAGACGACTTCAGCGTGTCTGGCATGAGGTTTATGAGAGCAAATTGAATTCATTTTCAAATGGATCCAAAGTTTGATCTATTAATTTATACTTAGCTCTAATATTCATATTCTTCATTCTTATTTAATTTTTGTCTACTTCTTAGAGCAAAATCAAAGAGATGTAGTCAAATCTCTGTTCTTTCTTTTCTTATTATTATTTGGGGAGAAATGGTTCATTGCTGTTTTTTAAATTTATTTATTATAAATAATTCTCTTTAGCCCTCGAGTCAATTTTCTAGATTGTTCAAGATTAATGTTGACTTTTTTCTGTTTATCTACATTTGCTTGGGAAAAATATGTACTGGATGTTTATTTGATGTATTTTGCTTTTAATCGTTTATTATGAAAATACTTGTTCAACAGAATCATTTTATGATTTTTTTTTTTTTTTTGGTTTAACTGATAGATACGATTTTAGTTTAGTTACACATTTATGCTGTTTTCTTTTATATTTTTCTACTCTTTTTTATATGAAGTATGTTTTACAGTTTTTGTTTTTGTTTTCAGTGTTTTTTAATTATATCAAGAGTTAGTTTTAAGTTTTTCCAAGATACCATGTAATCTGTATTCACTGATTATCAAAATAAAATAATAAAATGTACATTTTCAGTCCTCTTCCAAGATGAGGAATTAATATACTCTCTAATAGTGGTTGTAAACCTAGCCTGATTAGTAGAAGCATCTCAAGTGCTTTTAAGAATCCTGATGTCCCGGCCATGCTGTACTTAACCATTAAATCAGAGACTAAAGGGTGGAACATAGCTATCCCCACACATACAAAAAACAAACAAACAAACAAAAAAACAAAAAAAAAACCCCAAACCCTCCCCAAGTGATTCCGACATTCTCCTAAGGCTGAAGATCAGTACTCCATTTCTCTTCTTTCCATCAGACAAATCCTACCCAAGCCTGTTGGAATTGCCTATTGCAACAAGCTACATCAAAACTTAGTATCTTCTTAAAGCAGTAATAACTGTATTCTGTCAGGATGTCACCTGTTAGGGATTTGGCTAAGGATCAATGGGTAGAACTTTTATTATCCATAACATTGCAGAAATTACTTGGGCTTATTCTACTGGTGGATGGGAAGGTCTGCAGGATCCACAGGGTCTTTACTCACATGTCAGGCATCTTGGCAGCGACGTCTGGAAGTCTGGACTCAACAGGAATTATCTAATGGAGCATCTAATTTTGTCCTCTCCAGCATGGTGTGAGTGTGAGTGTGAGAGTGAATGTGAGAGTGTGTGTGTTTTGTGTATCAAAGGTAACCTATTATTTACAAGAACAATATTTTGCTATAACTTTTAAAAACAGGAGCCTAATTTTTGTTTTGCACAGAGTGCTTCTAAGGAAATGGAATAGCTGCCATTTTATAGTCAGATATTTTTGTTTTTATTTTCCTTCCATTTCTAGAAATTTTCTTAATGTCTTCATTACTGCTTCTGTACTAAGTATTCTGATTTCTTTTTCATGGAGCCTTTTTTAAAATGTAAACCTTTAATTGAAATATAACATATACAGGATAGCTCAAGTTATAAGTGCACTGCAAGTTGAATTTTCACAACATCATTTACTGAACAGAAAAGGAAATATACACCCATGAAAAGATGTGTATACAGTTGTTCATAGCAGCTCTGTTTGTCATAGCCACAAACTGGAAATTATCCAAAGGTACATTAACAGGTGAAAGTATAAACATATTGTGTTATATTCATATAATGGGATACTATTTTTAAATAAACACAGTGAACTATTGATGCATACAACATGGATGAATTTCAGAATAATTATACTGAGTATAAGAAGCAAGACAAAAAAAAAAGAGGGCATACTAAATGATTACATTAAAGTCTAGAAAATGAAAATTAATTTATATAGTGACAGAAAGCACATCAGTAGATGCTGATCTGGCAAGTGGAAGGGAAGGACAAGAGAGAAGAGTATGTTCTCTCACTTGGCTGTGGTGGTGGTTTCATTGGTCTATACATGGGTCAAAACATCCAGTTCTGCAGTTAAAATCTGCATTTACTGTATATGCCATTTATACTTCATTAAAGTTATTTTGTTTTAAAATGTACAAGATCTGTGTAATGCACATCCAGATGAAGAAACAGAAGATTACCTAACCAGGGAAGTCCCCCTCATGCCTCTTCACAACTACTATCTTCAATCATGATATCAAGGGTAAACCTCTGGATTTTTAACTCCATGGATTAGTTATGTCTATTTTTGAACAGTATGTGCTGAAGAGCAAAAGTTCCTATTTTGATGAAGTTAAATTTATAATTTCTTATATGGATCATGCTAATAGTGTCTTATCTAAGAAATCATTGCCTAACCTATGATTGCAAAGTTTTTCTCTTGTGTTTTCCTTTAAAAATCTTTTAGCTTTAAGATTTACATTTCAATCTTTAATCCATTTTGAGTTAATTTTGTGTATCATGTGAGTTATGAATTTATGTTTCTTTTTTGCATGTAGATATACAATAATTCTGACACAATTTGTGAAAAAAAAACAACTATTTTCAACTTAATTGCCTTTGTACCTTTACCAAAATCAACTGTGTTGGGAGGGGTGATACTAGACTGTTTTCTCGCACTGATCTTTTTGTTGTTGTTTGTTTTGTTTTGTTTTAATCTGAATGCCAGTTCCACACTGTTTGGATTATAGAAGCTGTTGAAAATTTTTGTAGTTAGGCAGTGAAATCCTCCAGCATTATTCCTCTTTTATGAAGTTGTTTTGGATATTCTAGGTCCTTTGTATTTATATACTGATTTTTGAATGAGCTTTTGAATTTCTACTAAAAAAAAAATTCTGCTGGGATTTTGAATGGGAAACCATTGCATTTATAGATCAACTTGGGGAGAATTGATATCTTAATGATATCTTAACAATATTAATTCTTTCTATACATGAACACTGTATATCTGCCCACTTATTTAGGTCTTCTTTAATTTTTCTCGGCAATGTTTTGTAGTTTTCAGTGTACTAGTATGCACGCCTTGTGTCACATTTATCCCTGAATATTTTCATAGTGTTGATACTCTTGTAAAATATATTAAAATGTCAACTTTTATTGTTGATTGCTACTAATAGAAACATAATTTACTTTTATAGGTTGAGCTCATATCTTGCAACCTTGTTAAATGCACTTATTAATCTACTGGCTTCTTTATAGATTCTGTAGCATTTTCAACATAGAAAATAACTGCATATAGAGTTTGACTTCTTCACAATCTGGTATTTTTATTTCCTTTTTGTCCCTTACTGAACTGATTATAAACTCTAGTTGAATGGTGAGAGCAGTCAGACTTGGTTTATTCCTCATATAGGGAGAAAACATTCAATACTTCACCAGTAAGTACGAGTATGCTATTACTTGTATGCATTTCATAGATGTCCTTTATTAAGTAGAGGAAATTCTAGTTATCTAACCTTGTGTAACAAGTTATAGCATATTTCATGACTTAAAACAACAAATATTCAAAATCTCACAGTGTCTGTGGGTTAGAAATCTGGAAGCAGTTAACTGAGTGATTCTGGGTCAAGGACCTGCATGAGGTTGTAGTCAAACTCTCTGCTAGGACTGTACTTATCTTTTTATTTCATACAATTTTTATACGTTTATATAATTTTTACTATTTTCTATATCTATATAGTAACTAGTATATTCACATATATTTTAGATGTACATTGATAAATTCATATATATGTATACATTATAAATGTATATTTAAATATGCACTCATAAAGCTTTCACAAAAATGTTTATTTTGATTTATATTCTCATGATCAAATTAAAAATGCTCATGTTACCTCATTCAAATAGCAGTTTTAATTAAAATTGTTTTAATAATAAAAGTGATTCCCCAGGGCAGTGTTTTATCTAGCATATTTACATTTTTTGTTCACAAAATTAAAATTTTTGGTAATTAATGGAAAAATATTCCACCTGTTTACTATGAGCCTCAGGATTAATCATACATCAAGATTTACTTATACCTGATTTAGATGGTACGTCAATGAAACTGGACCTTAGACTTTAGAATTAATGTTGGAAGGAATTAAGACTTTGGGGATTGTTGGGATGGAATGAATGTATCTTACCTTCAGGGGACCAGGAGTAGAATATCATAGACTAAATGTTTATGTACCTCCCAAAACTCATACGTTGAAGCCCTTACCTCCAATGTGATGATATTTTGAGATAACTCTTTTGGGAAATAATTAGGGATAGATTAGATCATGAAGATAGGACCCTCAAGATGGGATTCATTCCCTATAATAACAGACATCAAAGAGCTTGCTCTCATTCTTACTCCATGTCCATGGACTGAGGACATAGTAAGAAGGCAATCATCTACATGCCAGGAAGAGAGATGACACTAGAAACCAAATTGAACAGCATCTTGATCTTGGTTTCCCAGCCTACTGAGAAATACATTTCTGTTGATTGTCACCCAGTCCATGGTATTTGGCATAACAACAAGAGCAGACTAATTTATGAACTGAGACAAAGCTTTAGGTCTGAATTGAATTGAGTTGATTTCCTATGAAAATAGTAACATCAGCATTCTTCAAAAAAATCATAACAGTACCCACCACATGTAGTGCATATTATTTACATAAAGAACCAAATTAAAATATTAGAACTAAAAAAACTACATGTGAGATGGAAAACTCCCTAAATTGAACCAATAAGAAGATGGAGATGACAGAAGAAAATAATTAGTGAACTTGAAGATAGAAAAATAAAATGTATTCATTCTGAAGAATAGACAAAAAAATAAATTATCAAAAATTAAAAAAATAATTAGGATCTTGTGGGATAATTTCAAAAGTTTAGCTATGAATAATCGGAGTCATCAAAGGAGAGAAAGAAGATTGGGCCAAAAAAATTATTTAAGGGAATAATGGACAAAAAAATCTCAAATTTGGTGAAAAAAGAAAGTTTACAACATAAGAATCTCAGAAAACACAGGATAAATTTAAAGGAAACTATGCCTGGATATAATACAGTCAGTTTACTGAAAATCAAAATTAAAAAGAAATATTGAAAAGACCTATAAAAATAACCTATATATGGAATAAATTATAGAGGATATCTTTAAAATGCTTAAAGAAAGTAACTTAATCTGAAATTTTGACGAGAGAAGATATTCTTCAGGCTTGAAATCAAAATAAAGACATTCTCAGATGAAGTGAAATCAAGAGAAATTGTTTCTGGAACACCTGTGCTACAAGAAATATGAAAATAAGTTGTTCTGACTAAAGGGAAGTAATACCAGGAGGAAAGTTGAATCTTCTTCAGTTAAGGAAGAACAATAGAAATGGTAAATAGCGGGGTTAATACAAGAGACTATTTATTCTTTTCACTTTAAAATATGCACGATTGTTTCAGCAAAAATGAAAACATATTTTTCTGGTGGGGTTGTCATTGAATGCAGATGTGATGCATAGGACAACAGTAGCATAAAGATCAGTAGGGGGTATAGAAGAATGAGCATGTCTGTAACTTCTTAATTTTATATGAAGTGGTTCAGTATTAACTCTACTGTTTGTGATTAAGACTGTATGATGAAATCCACAGAGCAACCATTAATCAAATAATACAAAAAAATAACACAAAAGCCAAAAAATACATTTAAATGAAATATTAAAAATATCCAAATAAGACAAAACAAGACAGATTGGGGAACAGACAAACAAAAAACAGAGAGGGCAAGTAGAAAAATCTATGTTAGAGCTAATCCAACTATATCAACAGTTAAATTAAATAAAGCCGTTTAAATATGTAAACATACAGTTTTTTTTAAAAAAATGGAGATTGAAAGTATGGACACTAATACGAGATATACTTGCTTTACATATAAAGGCACAGCTACTTGGAAAGATAAAAAGGAGCATATTAGATCACTAGGGCTGCTGTAACAAACTTGGTAGCTTAAACAACAGAAATTTATTGTCTAACAGTGCTTGTGGCTAGGAGCCCAAAATCAAGATATTAGCAGTGTTGGTTCATATAAAGTGCTATGAGGGAAGTATCTATTGCACCACCTATTTCTGTGGCTTGTAAATCTTGATATTCACATTGCATTCTCCTTGTATGCATGCCTATGACTAAATTTCCCCCTTAATTTTAAGGACAGAAGTCATATTGGATTAGGGACATACACTGGGCCAGTATGACTTTATTTTGACTTAATTGTATCCTCAATGACCTTTTTCTAAATAAAGTTACATTTTAAGGTACTGGGAGTTAGCACTTCAACATATGAATTTTGGGGGAGAGAAAATTATAACATGAAAATAGTAAGCAGTAGAAGGGTGATGTTGCTATTTCAATAGCAGATGAAATTAATTTCATGTCAGAGTGTTACTAGAAATAAATAGGAACATTCCATAATAACCAAAGGGAAAGCATCAAGGAAATATAACAATTACCAATGTGTATTATCCAATTAATAATAGAGACTCAAAATACATGAAGCAAAAAGAGATTAAAGGAAGAAATAGACAATTCCACAATCGTAATATGTTTTAATGCCCTTCTCACAGCAATTGACTAACAGAACTAGACCAAAAAAATATGTAAAAACAAAATATCTGAACAACACAATCAACCTCTTGAACTAATTGATATTTACTGAACTCTACATCTAACAATTGCAGAATATGCATTATTTTCATATATACATATAGTACATTCACCAAGACAGACCATATCATAACCATGTCAATTCCTAGTAAATTCCAAAGAATACAATTTATAAATCATATAGTCTCTTACCAAAATGTAATAAAATTAAAATCCAGTAATCATGAGATATGTAGGAAAACTTCAAATATCTAGAAATGAATAATTTATGTGTCAGTGATAAAATCACGAAATAAAATAGAAAATATGTTGAACTGAATCATAATAAAACTTAAATTCATCAAAATGTGTGTGATGCTGTAAAGCAACACTTATGAGGCAAGCTATCTGTTTAAGTACTAATGTTAAAAAGAAGAATATCTGAAATCAGTGATCTCAGTTTCCATTTTAAGAAGCTGGACTAAGAATAGAAAAGGATACCCAAGTAGGTAGAAGGGAAAAAAATAAGAAAAATAAGAGCATGGCAGTGAAATACAAAAACAAAGACAAACAAACAAACAAACAAACAAAATTAATAAAGAAAAAGTTGGTCTGTGTAAAGATTAACAAAAGGGACAGTCCTCTAGACAGATCAAGGGAAAAAGAGAGAAAGAACACAAATCCCTAATATCAGGAGAGAAAATGGCGTTCTAACTTCAGATCATACCAATATTAAAAGAATAATTAGCAAATACTATGAACAACTTTATACTAACAAATTTGGTAAATTAGGTGAAATAGACAGGAAAATAAAACTTACCAAAATTAACATAAGAATAGAAAATCAGAATATCTCTTTATCTGCCAAACACTTTGTATTTGTTAACTAAAACAGTTCCCAAAATAAAACCCTAGGTTGAAGTATTTTTATTGATGAATTCCATCAATCATATAAGAAGGTATAACATTCAATCCTGTACAGATGTTTTCATAAAAACAGGAGGGTCATTGTTCAATTGTATTTAAAAGACTGACATAGCAGTAATACCAAAATCTGACAAAGATATTATAAAAACATTAAAAAATAAAATCAGAGATCAATACTCCTCATGAAACTAGGCACACATATTCTCAACATAGTAGCACGTGGACTGAGATCACCATTTCCTTTTCCCCAAAATTTGCATGTTGAATCAAAAATATATAATGAAGTAAGTGGGTGACTGCAGGAGTTGAAGGTTGGTTTAACATTGGATAATGAAAAAAATGTAATTCACCCATTAAGGGAACAAAGGAGAAATCCACATGACTATTTCAATAGATGCAGAAAAATCATTGGACAAAATTTCACAACTATGTATGAGAAAACTCTCAGTACACTACGCATAGTAGAAACAAACTTGTTGATAGAGATAAAGGCCATCTATGAAAAACCCAGAACCAATATCTTATTTAATTCTGAAGATTATTTATCCCTGAGATTAGAATTCTCATGGTCCAGAAACCTAATATACATAAGCAAACATTTATGATGCTTTATTTGTGAGATTTAACATATTTGGGATTTTGATGAACGTGTGAGACTGATTATCTTCTTCAGTTGTCAGATTATTAATATGAGTATGGACTGTCATTGTGATGTGTGATAAGGAAACAATACTTACCCTCTTAGAGAAAATAATTTCCTAGAACCATAGAAAAATATATCAATCTAGCGGAAGCTGCTCTGTTTCTTAGCATGCTCAGAGCTCTACCTTGCAACTGCTAAAGAATTTTAATAGGACAGATAAAATTGTTGTAAAGTCAGGTGGCATGGGTTCAGTATAAGCAATGTTTCTTTCTAAACAATCATTGTAAGAGTTGTTTTTTGAGTAAGTTTTTTTCTTACTGAATTCTGCAGTCACTTGAAAACCATTACCCTATTTTCTGGCAAGGACTGAAATATGTGGAGGGTCCTTGAGTCTCATGGATTATCATAGTGAATCAACAGAAAGTGGTTTTTTTTTTGTTTTGTTTTCCCCTCTCAGGTGTTTCCATAATTGTGAACTGTAGGCGAAATACCTATTGTGTTTACCCTCACAGTCTCCTTTCTACTGAAATTGAACCTACGCAGGTTATACATTAGGTTGGTGCAAAAGTAATTGCGGTTTAAAAGATTAAAAATAATGGTAAAAACCGCAATTACTTTTGCACCAACCTAATACATAGTTGTCAATAACAATTAAAATTTACTAAGAGTGATTTGGGTTTTATTTATAGGACATAAAGATAAGCCTTGAATAGTCTTTTTAAAATTAAATTTATTGTGGTGACTATGATTAGTAAAATTATATAGGTTTCAAGTGTACATTTCTATAATACATTATCTATATATCACATTGTGTGCTCACCACCCAGAGTCAGTTGTCCTTCTATCACCACGTATTTGACTCCCTTTATCCTTTTCTATCAGCTCCCCTTACCTTGAATTCTCAGTTTGTAGCTATCTAGCTCTCTGAAAATAATACTTCAAAAGATCAAATTATGAAGTAATTGACAAAACACACATTTTAAAGTACATGGCTATTATAGTTATCTATAAACCATGAAGAGCATAACAGTACAAACAGCTGAATGATTTCCAAATTGCTTTTACAAATCTCATGTAAGGCTCATAACAGTGCTCTAAATTAGACCACTATCCAAATTTAGAGAAGACATCCATGTAGAAAAGTAAAATGACTTCCTTACGGTCACTTAGCCAACGAGTGGCAAGGAAGAGATTACTTGGATTACTTAATTTCATGGTTACATCCCTTTCCGCTACCACATAAATTCTGGCTACCCATTGCTGGAGGATATTTTTACTTTTATTGATAAATCAGTATTCTGGCTGTGCAGGTAACTTTGCTGGTATTGACATTCCTTAAAACACAAACACCATTTAGGAGGCCAAACAGAGTGGAATGAGATTTACAAAAGAAAAAAAAAGTTGGAAAAAACATTTTTACAACTGTTTGACACAGATGTATCTTATTTTACATTAGAAATATGGTTTTAGGGAGCTGTAAATGAATTGCATTTTTTATATCAAATTCTGCTTTAAATGCTTCTAGAGATCATAAAAGTATTTTCAAATATTCTTTACATGTTTTTCTAAAGCAAATATTCTTTTTCACATTTAAAATTAAATACTATAAAATATGTTTTACCAAGTAGTTTATCAAGTGTAATAATCTAGAAATCAGATTTTTGGCTGTTTCTTCAAATAAATCTAATAACTACAATTGGTACCTTGAATCTCAATCAGTAGATGAACACTTTCTGCAAAGGGTCTGGCAAAAGTTCAAATTGAGGTTTGTTTGTTTTTTTCTGATTTTGTCAGAGAAGCCACCATAACATAGAAAGATTAATTTAACTTTGGTAAACCTTCAGGGCTGAAACACAAGAGACACCTAACATGAATTCTAACAACATCTAAGGACTTTCTCTTTCATTCTCTTGATGCGTTCTTTCCTCTTCAGTCACAGTTATCATAAATGTGGAAATGAGCTGCTCATGTGATTTTATTTTTTTACTATTAATTTTTACTGATAAAATGCATGAGAACAGTCTCTGTTAATATCACATTGTATTCCTAGAACTTTGTACAATACCTGAAACAGATTAAGCATTTGTCCAATAAAGAATAAAAGCTTAAAAATGTACGGTATTATATGGCATGTCTAAACAAAAGAGATCTATGATTAATCCATATCTTCAGAAAAATATGTACCAGAATTGTTAGAAAGATTATCTCTGAATTTTTTAAGGATACTGTAATTTGATTTTGTTCTTTATTCTATTTGCCAATTTTATGATTAATGTACATTATATTTTTATTAAGTCAAAATAGTTATAAAAATTTCTAAATTATGAAAGTATCATCATAAATAAAAGGGTGAAAAATGAAGCAATCATTCAGTAATGGGTGTAACAATGTGTTGCCTAAAGGGAAAATTTAAGTTGATTCTCATTAAATGATACACAAAAATAAATTGCCATCTTTAAATAATTTTAAATGTAGATAACTAAGTGTAGCAACCAGTTGAAGTCTCAATTGAAAGGATTCTGGATATAAAGGGGCATGAATATCATAAACCAATTGATGAAAAACCTCAAGAATATGTTGATAGATTAGGTATATTAGAAATGAAAACATCCTTATGTTAAGAAACAGAATAAAATTAATTGAAGGTAAAATTCAGAAAAAAATTATATTTAAAAAATATTATAAAAGAATAAGAAAAAACATAAATTCCTACATGGAAAAATAAACCAATAGAGACTCTTAGCAAAAAAGGAAACTCAAATGGCTAATAAGTATATAAAAATGTTAATACTCACCAAGAATCAAGTTAAAAATCAATGAGAAACCATATTTATATCATCAATCTGGCAAAGATTTGAAAAATACACTCAAAGTTGGCAAGGTTGTAGTGAGACAGGAACTGCTGTTTGTATCATAAATTAGATCAACGTTTCTGGAAGGCAATACAGTATATATAAGGAGATCTAACTCAATAATTCTCCTTGTAATATTTTATCCAAAGGGAATAATAAGAGATATAGACATGGATATATATGCAAGGAGTGTCACTGCAGATTTATCTATAATAGTGAACAATTGGACGCTTTTAATATTCAACAGCTGAGTAATGCTTAAGCATTTTATTGGGCATCTACATGATTGATCATTACAAAGAAATGAAAATGATTTTTTAAAAAATAATGATATTAAAAAGTCCATATTATGAAATTGAAAAACATTCAAAAATCAGTCACACAGAATAGTCCATATTGTGTTAAAACATAAAATATGATAAACATATAATTGAAAAATATATAAAAATGTAATGCTTTATTCCACTTGGTTGAGGTTGTATCTGACAGTGCAGAGACAGGAATAGCCAGCAGCACTCACTGAACTGTCACAGACACTCACTCTACTAAGCACATTATATGGATATAAGCCATCATCTCTAATGCACGTAACAATCCTGTTCAGCAAGTACTATTTCCTCCATTTTATAGATGAGGCTTAAAGACATTAAGTGACTTACCCAAGTTTATACAAATATTAAGGAGTGAAACAGAATTTCAAAATGGACATGTTTCTCCACCACACAGTTATCCAACTTTTAATCATTATGACAATTTGTTTTTGACAAATATTTTAAAACAAGTATTTAGTAAAGTATGTTGGAAAAATATGACTATATATGAAAAAATAATATCCAATTATAATCTGATCTCATGATTTTCAATATAGCCTATATGTATACCACAGATTTGAGAATTTTTAAAAATGATAATAAAAATAATAAAAATGGACCCCTATCTTACACAATACACAAAAATCAACTCAAAATGGATTAAAGACTTGAACATAAAATCTGAGACCATAAAATTCCTAGAAGAAAACATGGGGGATCTTTGACATTGGTCATTGGCTATGTGCTCTTCGTTCATCGCGGCATATTCACAATAGCCGAAACATGGAAACAACATAAATATAACAAACAATGGATGAATAGATAAAGAAGATGTGAGATGTAATATATATATTATTGTTCAGTCATGAGAAACAAGGAAATTCTAACATTTTCAACAACATGGATGGACCTTGAAGGCATTATGCTATGAGAAATAAACCAGACAGAGAAAAAGATACACTGCATGATATCACTTACATGTGGAATCCCCCCCAAAAATCAAACTCATAGAGATAGTAAGTAGAAAAGTGGTTGCCAGGGGCTGGGGTTTGGTGTGTGTGGTGCTGACAGAAATAGGGAAAGTTTGGTAAAAGGGTACAAACTTTCATCTGAAAAATGAATGAGGTTTGAGAACCTAATGTAAAACATGGTGACTATAACTGAATCATGTAACTGTATCATATAACTGAAATTTGCTAGGAGAGTACCATTCAACTGTTCTTTCACACACACACACAAACATAAATATGTGAGGTGATGGATGTGTTGATTAACTCGATGGGGGAATCCTTTCACAATGTGTACATATATCAAATCATCACATTGTTAACTTGTCAGTTGTACTCAATAAAGCTGAAATTTAATGGAAGAAGAGGGTTAACAAGATCAAATATATGGTGATGGAAAGAGAACTGACTCTGGGTGGTGAGCACACAATGTGATATATAGATGATGTATTATAGAAATGTACACTTGAAACCAATGTAATTTTACTAACCATTGTCACCCTAATATATTTAATTTTCAAAAGCAATGTTAACAGACAGAATTTTAAACTTATCCCAGTTGTAGTAAGAAAACAGTTTATGTTGTAAGGCTGAACAAGAAAGTCATTGACCATTCACATAATGAAACATGTGTATATCTGATTATATATAAAATTTAAGTAAAATATAAAATAGTAAGGAAAAAAGATAATGGGTTATACTCTTCTCAAAAGTATATCAAACTTCTATTTGATGTCTAAAATATGTGAGGCTTATATTTAGACAATAAAGTGTAAAACACTACTCTAGAGGATATATGGTCAAAGAAGTGTGTTTATTCATTTATACAATCATTCAACATATACTTATCACCTCCTCCATGACAGGCACTGTGAATAGACAAAACAAAAGAGGTATAAACAGTAGCTTTTAAAAGTCCAGATCACTAATAAATTAGCAAAATGCTAAAGAACACAGGGGATATTATATCACTCTGTTATACAAGAAAATATTTTTAATTAACAGAAACTTAACATTGACGGGGCTGCTGGGAGAGAGTAGATTTTTACACAACTGGTGGCAATGGAAATTGGTGTATTTATCTGTTGACCACTCATGACACAAATTATAAAAATCATGAAATACTTTTACATAATAATACCTTTATTTAAACCCTATCCTATGGGAATAATGCAAGAAGGGAGAAAAACCTATATGTGCAAAAATACTTACAGCTGAATTATGTATTGTAACTGAAAATTGAAAAAAATGCCCAAATGACCAATTGTGAGAAAATTGCGAGGCAGATAGTGCTATGTTAAACTAAGGGATTGTTATGTTACCTCCCGAATGGCAAATATAAGAACTGTGCACAAACTGAATATGAATGATATGATTGAAAAAATGTAGAACTTAAAAGGCAGTATATATACTGACTGTAACTATAAAAATTAAGCCACCTGATAGAAAGAGTAGGGACAGTATACACCAAGTTTCTATATGGAAATTGAAACTTGGGTTTTTCATGGTTCCCCCCCACCCCCCGACATGATTGATCTAGAGAAAGTATAGAAAGGTAAAACATGATATAACAAATTTTAGTAAAAATACAGGTTTAGAATCAAGCAGACTTTTGTTCAGATGCAAACTGCCATTACAATGGACCTGTTTACAGAAAGACTTATGTCCTTCTCATGAACAATTAAGAGGCGTCTGGACACTTTCATCACCATAATGAGTTAAAGAGGGGATTCTCCATGGAAGAAATGTGATAATTGTTCTAATATTTAAGTCAAAATGTTTTTGATGACTTAGGTAGCAGCGCTATTTAAACACATGGGCCAGTTTTATTCTATAAAATGATAGTTATCATAATGAATTTTAGAAAATGAATTATAGTAGTAGTATTAATCCTGAATGAAAATGAGTACATCAAGAATGAGAGAGAAAGGGGAAGGGAAACTGTCTCCCTAATTGCAACTTCTTGGAATTTAGCCATTTCCACTCTCAGCCCTCTAAATGAACAGAACTCTCTGGAGAATAGTTTGGATAATCAAAGAACAGACTCAAACCACTTTAAATATGTTGCTCAATTTCTGTATAGTTCTTGCTTATTTTTTTTCTTATTCTTCTAGGCTCAACTTTATTTTGCCCTTATACTCATTAGCGCAAGTAGGATTTAGAAAGCAGATGAAGTGAAGCACTATTGATTTTAAAACCCACTGCTACGGTTTTATGTTAGCTTGCTTGTTTCCTTACAAGACAATTAGCTCTGATTGAGGAGGATGCTTGCTGACCTTTAGTATCCCTAGAATCTCATGCAGATTCTATCCCAAAAATCACACGGAGTGCATTTAACCATGCTTTCCTGTTCTTTTCTAGTTGACTCCAATTGATTCTTGATACCTCACTTCAGGTATTAGCATGATTTAGTTTACCCTGTGCTCCAATAGCACTCTCTGCTGATTTGTTATAGCAGGTATTGTGTATTATGATTACTTACAGTTTCATCTATTAGGTCCCAAGTTCCTAAAGGCACGTTTTCTTCTCCTTAAACTCCCAACCCAAGTATCTCCAGCACATAGTAAAGGGCCTAACCCACATGTGTTAGTTTCCCAGGGCAACCATAACCAACTACCACAAACTGGGTGGCTCAAACAACAAAAATGTATTGTCTCACAGTTCTGGAGGCTAGAAGTCTGAGGTCAAAGACTTGGCAAGTTTGGTTCCTTCTGAGGACTTTAAGGGAAGGATCTCTTTCTGTTCAATCTAATTGGATTGTAAATGGCTATCTTCATTTTCACATGGTGTTCTTCCTGTATCGTCACATCATCTTCCCTCTGCAGATATCTCTGTCCAAATACTTCCTTTTTATAAGGGGTCAACCCTAATGATATTACTGTAATTTATTACCTCTATGAAGACCCTCTTGGGCTGGCCTGGTGGCTCAGGTGGTGGAGTGCTGTGCTCCTAATGCCAAGATGGCAGGTTCAATTCCCACATGGGTCAGTGAGCTGCACCCTCTACAGCTAAGATTGTGAACAACAGCTCTCTCTGGAGCTGGGCTGCAGTGAGGATCCGGAGGTTGGCATGAGCTGCCGAGGGCTGCTTTGTGCTGTCGTGGGCAACTGTGTGCTGCCATGAGTGGCTGGTGACCAACATGAGTGGCCGGCAGCCATTGTGAGTGGCCCTGAGCTGCTGTGAGTGGCCGATCTACGACTGGCGACTGACTGCCTCTGGGCTGGGGTGGGGTGGGGGGAGCACAAGGCTCATAATACCAGCATGGGCCAGGGAGCTGTGTCTTAAACACAATTAGACTGAGAAACAATGGCTTGAACTGGAGTGGGGGCGGGGAGAGGCGGAAGAAAGGAAAAAAAAAAGCCCTCTCTCTCAGTAAGATCACATTTTGTAGTACTGGGGATTAGGACTTCAACATATGAAATTTGGTGGATACAATTAAACCCATAACACAACAATAGATATTTGTCAAATCAGTTAGTGCTTGAATGAATAGCACGTATAGAACATATTATAGAACTTGTTTTAATTGTCCAACTTATATGTGTCCCCAAAAGACTATGAGCTCCTATAGAGCAAAATTTTTATCTCATTCATTCATAAATCTGTAGTGCACATAACAAAGACCAAACATAGGTGGTGATCAAAATGAGTGAAAATGAGTTCAATGAGTGAAAAATGACAAATCAATACATCCAAAGTATTTTCTGTAAAAACACTTCTGGAAGAATGTATGGGTTTTGCCTAGTGCTCTGTTCAATAATTGTTGCTTATTACTGCAGATTGTACAGTCTCCAGAGTTTCAATGCCTTAGGCAATTTGAAAAAGATAACTGTGTGTCAGAGGCTAGAAGTCTAAATATTTCCATGACCTTAATATCTTATTTCCTTATTAGAAATCAGCAATCATCTATGCTTTGGTGTCTTATTTCCATACTGTAGGGGTTTTCTTCTGATTTATGAAAACATAATGTTAAAAATAAAATGTAAAATGACTGTCAATGGAATCTGTCAGAGAGACATAAACATATCTTCAGGATGTAAATAGGAAGATAATGAAAAATGGAGAACCTGAGTGTGGGGATGGGGCCCAGAGGAAGAACTTCAGATGCCAGTGTTATTGTCTGGTTCAGTATGACCACCTCAATTATCATCAGAAAGAGGAAGGTGAGTGGAATGTTAATTAGTTTCACAGTTTCTCTAATTTAGGCTTTGTGTAATCAGCCCCAATAGTAATAAAACAAGTACGTAGAGAAAAAGCTGCTCTCTGAAGAAATTCATGAACCTAAAGTAATCTAATAAGACAAACATAGCTAATTGTATTTATTGGAAAGAGGACAGCCAGGCTGATGAACAACCAGGGTGACCTAAGGGATGGGGAGGGCCGTGCCCCGTTTGTATCTCAAGCTAACAAATTGCATTCATGTCGCATCCACAAAGCATTTTACCAGACACTTCTTAGTTATATGGATTGGGACAGTCTTACTATTCAGTTCTTTTCTGAATAATTCAAAGTTGTAAAGACAGATAGAAAAGAATACACAAAAAAATCTTAGAAAGCAAAAAACCCAAATTAACAAGACATTCAAGGAATTTTGTTTGAAAATATTTAAATTAGAAGAGAGAGGACTTTTTTTATTAACCTAGTACTTATCACTTGTGTGACTCTTGATTCTTTTGTGTGAATCCAGATTGCTATCTGGTATAACTTTCCTTCTGCTTGGGAGGGATTTCTGTAATATTTGTAGTAGTGTGTAAGTTTGCCAATGCTGATTATATCTATATCTATATATCTATATCTATATCTATCTTTTAAACTTGCTTTTAGTATCTTCTATGGTTTAAGTAATTTAGCTATGTATGCTTTTGTGTAGTTTTCCTTATATTTTCTTGTGCTTTGTGTTGGTTGAACTTCTTAAATATGTGGGTTAATAATTTTCATCAAATTTGGAAATGTTCTAGCTACTTTTTTTTTCATATTTTCTATCCCTTTCTCCTTCTATTCTCTTTTAGAGACTCTAATTATAAATATAATAGGATGCTTGAAGTTGTCGCACTGCTAACTGCTACTCTATTCATTTTTTGTTTATTTTTAAAAATTATCTTTTTAACGTCTGTGTTTTCTTTTAGATCATTTTCATTATTATATCTTTTCATTCACCAATCTCTCCTTTGTAATGTCTAACCTGCTGTTAATCCCATTTAGTGCATTTTCATCTGTCATTTTTATTTGTTTTTTGTTTTTTTTTATTTTATTGGGGGGATATTGGGGAACAGAGTATTTCTCCAGGGCCCATCAGCTCCAAGTAGGTGTACTTCAATCTAGTTGTGGAGGGCACAGCTCAGCTCCAAGTCCATCGCCGTTTTCAATCTTTAGTTGCAGGGGGCGTAGCCCACCATCCCATGCAGGAATTGAACCGGCCACCTTGTGTTGAGAGCACCTGCTCTAGTCATCTGAGCCATCCGACCACCCCTCTGGAAGCTCAGTGGCAGCTGGTTGTCTTCAATCTAGTTGTGGAGGGCGCAGCTCACTGGCCCATGTGTGAATCGAACCGGCAACCCTGTTGCTCAGAGCTCACGCTCTAACCAACTGAGCCATCCGGATGCACTTGTTTGTATTTCTTGAGGTTGTATTTGGATTTTATTTTTTATAACTTCCTTGTCTCAATCTTCCATCTACCTTCTGGAACAAATAGAATACAATTATAATAGCATAATAAGTATCTTAATGCCCTTTTCTACTAATTCTATCATCTGTGTTATGTTTACGTAGGTTTTGATCGATTGATTTTTCTCCTGATTATGGGTTGTATTTTCATGCTTCTTGATATACCAAGAATTTTTAATTGATGTTAAATATTGAAACTTTTAAATTTTGGGGTGCTAGATATTTTTGTATTTCTATAAATATTCTTGAACTGTTTTTCTGGGATACAGTTCAGTTACTTGGAAACAGTTTGATCTTCTTTAGTCTTAGTTTTCTGGTTTTTTAAGGGAGAATCAGAAGGACCTTTGGTTAAGGTTAATTTTGCTTCACCACTGAAGGAAAACCCTTTGAATAATGTACCTGATACCCATGAATTACATACTTTCCCACTATGGTTGGTGTGAACAGAGACTATTTATCACCAATTGTGTGTGAGCACTGGAAATTGTTCTTTTCAATCCTTCGAAGTGGTTCTTTCTTTGGTAGATTCCTCATATGAATGCTCTGATCAGTCCTAGATGAAGACTCAAAGGGGATCCTCTGCAGATCTCCACAGTTCTTGCTCTGGACTACTGTCACCTCCCTGTTAGTCTGCCCTTTCATGTCTAGTCTGTTTGATCTCCTTGGACTTTCATTTGGTTGGTGCAAAAGTAATTGCGGGTTTTGCAATTATTTTTAATCTTTTAAACTGCAATTACTTTTGTAGCAACCTAATAGATCAGTCTCCTAAACTCTGGGAGACTGACTGCTGGGCTCAAACTGGTTTTCCTTTGTGGTATTCCTTGGAAACTTTCTCCAGGTAGTAAGTTAGAGCAATCACAGGGTTTACTGTATACATCTCCTGTCTTTCAGGGATCACTGTCCTTTATTACCCTATATTCAATTTCTAAAACCCAGTGTTTTATACCTTTTGTTTTGATTTTTAGTTGTTTCAGGTAGGAGGGTAGATCAGATTGTTGTAATTTCATCTTGGTGAGATTCAGTGGTTATGTGATAGTAGTTACATGGAAAGATTAAAAATGACATAAATCTGTATAATAAAATATAAGCTATGTAGAAGAAACTCCTGGATGCTATAAGGCTTCTATATATCAAAGAAATGTATGTTAGCACTGCGGTCAGCATATGCTAACATTTAAGTTCTTTCAGTGGTCCTACCCTCAAAATCAATTTGAATTTGTCATCACAATTTTACTTCTTTCCTATTTGCCTTCTAATGCAGTGAGAATTTGGTCTTTACCAGATTGGTTCCTAGGAATTCTGTAATATAAAACTAGAAGAATTAATTTATTTAACAAATATTTATCAGGTGCCTGTTCTGTGCTAGGCACTGTTCTGGATATGTGAGCTACATCAAGTGAACACAAGAGAAAACATTACTGCTTTCATAACAAAGAAGAACCAACAGTAACAATTAAAATAGAAAATGAGTAAATTTATATTATGGTAGAAGGAAATGTGTAGATTAGAGAGAAAATAAAAACTAGAGAAGTTAAGTCAACATCCTTAGTAAAGAGTTGGGAGGGAAACAAGTAAAAGCAGGAATAGTTTGAGAGAGACTTGAAGATTTATTATGAGGGAGACTCTTTGCTATTGAGGGATATTGACGATTTGTAGAGGAGAGAAAAAACTGTTAAGAGGAATTGCTAGATATTATGAACTGGATTGCCTAAACTTTTCTCCGAGATATTCAAATGGAGATTGCAGTTATTTTATGACTTTTGAAGAAGCTGGGATAATCTTCCTTGAAAGTTGTTGTTGATTCCAGAAAAATGCAGTGACTTAGTTCATATACAAGCTACTTATACAAGGTCTGACAATTGAGTTCACGAACTTTTTGCAACGATCTTGCTAATCTTTTTTGATATCAGAGGGATTATTCATTATGAATTTGTACCAACTGGAAAAACAGTTAGCCAAGTTTACTTTTTGGAAGTGCTGAAAAGGCTACATGAAAAAGTTAGATGACCTGAACTTTTCACCAACAATTCATGGCTCTTGCATCCTGATAATACACCAGCTCACGTGGCACTGCCTGTGAGGGAGTTTTAAGCCAGTAAACAAATAACTGTATTCGAACACCCTCCTACTCACCTGATCTGGCCCCCAATGACTTCTTTCTTTATCTGAAGATAAAGGAAATATTGAAAGGAAGACATTTTGACGACATTCAGGACATCAAGGGTAATATGATGACAGCTCTGATGGCAAGTCCAGAAAAAGAGGTCCAAAATTGCTTTGAAGGGTGGACTAGGCACTGGCATCAGTGCATAGCTTCCCAAGGGGAGTACTTCAAAGGTGACCGTAGTGATATTCATCAATGAGGTATGTGGCACTTTTTCTAGGATGAGTTCACGAACTTAATTGTCTGACTTTGTACATTGTCATTGTTACCTTTTAAGGAATATATTTTATTTCTATTTTATAGATGTGCAAACTGATAGTAAAGGAGTTTAAGAACCCTTCCAACTAGTACATGATAGTCAGAACCGGACTCCAGTTTTAAACTGGAGGCCTGTTTCAAATTTCAGTGCTTTTGCTTTTACACAAAACTATTTTTTAACCTTATTTATGATGTGAAGGCAGTATATTATAATGGAGGATGTATGAACAAGTGCTCAAATAATGTTTCCATGACCTTTCTTCTAAGTTCCACAGGATTCTCTAGGCCATTTCCATGATCATGGTGGCCACTAGTCATCTCCACGATTTTTGTTGGTTTATAGTTTAGAAGTGTTAGGTGGTGAGTCATTCTTTTTATGAAAGAGAATATAAAATAGAACAGGGGTTAGCTAACTGCCTAATAGGCCAAATCCAGTTCACCACATGCTTTTGTAAATAAAGTTTTATTGGAACACAACCATGTCTATTTGTTTTCTTATTATCTATGGCTGTTTTTAGTATATAATGACAGGAATAGGTAGTTGTGATAGGGACCGATGGCCTGTAAGCTTAAAATATTCACTTCCTGTCCATTGACAGAAAAAGTTTCCATCTATTAAGTGGAGGATCATACTTCTGTAAGGTATCAGTGGTTCTCAAATGTAGGCTTCAGATCTGTGCTGATTCTCTAGTCTGGGGAATTAATTAGGTAATTTCCTTACTGCGACATCTTGCAGAATAGAAATTCTTAGTGACCCAGACCCAGACCCAGTGAGAGTTACGATTTGCAGGAAATGCCCTCTAGCTTTTTCCCTTGAGGAAGTGCTCCTCCAGCAACTGCCAATTGCTATCCATTCTCTTTTGTCTTACTGAGAAAAGCTTGACAAGGCAGTCAGAAGCTTGGAAGTCGTTGTTATTGTTCTTTTCTCAGTGTCTAGTATATTCTGTATTGGATGAACTAACTTTAAAAATGACAAGTCCACGTTTGTCAACATGTTTAGAACTAGATTTTTAATAATGTCTGAAAAAAAAACAAAGAACACTCACCGATCACTTTATGTCCTATGCCTCCTCTAAATAACCACACATTCTTGTTAATAAAGCATTTTTATGCAGAGTAAAATAAAATTTTATGTTGTGATTTTTGGCTTTTTAGAAAATAATATAGACTGATTCTAATTTTTTTTTTTTTTTGACATGTCATTATCAGATTGGGAAATACCCATTTGTGAAGAAGGGATTATGCTCTTTATTTAAAAAACAAACAAACAAACAAAAATTTGTTTTTTTAGCTTTTCATTATGAATAAATTTTAGACTTAAGTAAAAATGACAACGCTGTACAGAGTTCTTATATTCCCTCGCTCAGCTTTTTCTAATAAAGATCTTATACACCCATCATACTAACAAAATAGGGAAATATCATCTGTATAATTTACTCTCATTTCACTAGTTTTTCTAGTGAAAATCAATGCTGAGAATTTTTTTCTGTCCAGTATTCCATCTTGCATTTAATCTCCTCCAATCTGTACAGTTTTTTTAGGCTTTCCATGTCTTTCATGACCTTGACACTTTTGAAGAGCACTGGTCAGTTATTTGGACAAAGATGTATTTGTTTTCTTTAGTAAGTGACAGAATGAAATGATAGAAACCTGATGTTCCTCTCACGGTGCAAAGAAATAACCTGCAAGTCTTTGGAGAGCTCTGAAAGCAAATGACCAAGATCATAAGTCCACTGGCTGGCTATCTATGTCTGGAAGCTCTTCTCCCAAAATGGATCAAAATGGGAAGGGATTGGAAAGCTGATGTTCTTAACATTTACTGTAATGCAGTCTCCAGATTATTCAGATGGCAGATCAGAAACCTAGCTATTTTCTGCATCTGAATTCAACAATTCAGTACTGATCTAAATTAAAAAATGAACAATATTCTACTAAGATTTAAATATATCAATTAATCTGCTTGGAGAACAATTCTTTCATTTGAAAAGTCACTTGAAAATGCGCATGAAGATAATCTTGTTTGCTTTTCAGAGAATGTCCCATCTTGTTAGATTAATTACTCACATATATGAGAGTTTAGAGTTATTTAAACCATCATCTTTTAAGAAAACTGAAATTTTAAACATACGAATAGCAATAAAGTTGAAGTACAAAGAGGTTTTCTCAAAGCATTGTAATCATATTTTTGTTGAGGTGGGAAATGATTATCTAGTATTAAAAACTAAATAATAGCCATAGAATTTAGAAAACAACAACATATCAATTAGTGAAAGACTATTTTATAGAAAACAGTCTATTAGGAAAGTATTTTCAAGGAATTTTCCCCTTCATTTAGTACAGTAAATCATTATCTCTTTGTTCATTGTCTACTAAAAAAAGTCCAAACAATAAGGTTTTCTTCTCATTTAGTATAAAATAAATTGTTGCTGGAGGAAGTCTGCTTGCCTAGTAACAAACAGTTTTGCATTTTGTGTAATTAATCTTAACCTGTCAGGTAGCCAAATTCATTAATCAGCCATCTTGCTGCTGGAGAGCTGGACTGTTGATGAAGAGAAAAACAACAGGATGATGTCACATCTGCTTTATTAATTTACATTTCAAGTTGTCTGAAGAGAGATGCAATACAAGAAAAGCATAAAAGAAGAGTATCTTAAAAAAAATTGTGTTCCTTTATCCCATCTTCCCCAGTGTTGCTCACAGATAGTAAACACACTTTTAAAGCTGTTCTCCCAGACAATTGACAAATATGAAATGTTCCCTGCTTATGTAGAAGCTATAGTCTACCAGGAAATACAGACTTTAATTAGTATGATCAGTATGATTAAATCTAAAAAGGAGGAACATAGAGAGAGCTAAAGGAACACACACTGGAGTGTGAGGAAAACTAGATATTTCACCACTGGAGGCGAAAAGGGATGGCGGTGTGGTCAGAGAATGGCAATGTGGTAAGAGAATGAGGCAAAAAGAAGACAGTTCTGTATTGAGCTTATGCATATGTGTTTATGGAAGAACAACAATTTACTTATCATAGATGTTTATCACAGAAGTCAAAATGTCCCAATGCAATGTTAACACACTTTCAAAATGAACTAAGATAAAATATTGTGCTAATATGTCTTTAGTGATAATAGCAGAACAGAATAAATTTAGAAATTTTAGTAATATGAAAATATTTCCCACAACTTCACTGAAGCAAGAAATCAAAAAGATTAAGAAGTTTGTAAAAAAAAAAAAAGTGAAAGATATCTTTAAACCTATGTGAAAATATATTTTTTTATGAGAGATTTAAGATGCTAGGGATTTTTTAAAAAGGAGTCATTCAGGAAATACTTTTTTTAATAACCAAGTTTAAAGTAGAAGGAAACACTAGATAACGTTTCTATAAAACCAATCTACTAATTGTCTTAAGAAAAAAAGCTAAAGTAGAGAGAAAAAAAAATTTCCACTTTAGATCAGAATGTCATTTTAGAATCATGAGGGAAAAATACAAAAGCAGCAATCTTTGAATATTTTCATAAATTGACAGTTAAATAGGTACAGGGAAATTCTTAGTTTTCTAAAGTTGCATGCTCCAGATAAAGGATATTTTAATGAATTTCCCATAGGCATAAATAAACTCTGATAGATAGGTTCAACTGGTCTTTATTTATGACCCATTTTGTCTTTCACTAACATATGGAAGTTCTTTCCAAGTGATTGGTGAAGTTCTTTAGTTTCTTAACTAAAGAGATTTTCTCATTATAGGCAATCATAGCCTTCTGGCTATAACTAGTTTCTCAGTTAATTAAGCTTTTTTTTTTTTTTTTTTTTTTTTTTAATTTAAGCTGGTAGCATATGTGTTTTCCAGGTGTTACTGGTAGAAGGAAGGTTATAAAACCAACTAGCACAAATACAGCTTAGGCAGTACCATTTATAATCAATACTTGTATGTTGAATGACTGATATCCACAGAATGGCTTCAAGGATAAACAAAATCTTGTTTTTCTTCTGGCTTTTTTAAAAACCAAATTGTGTATAATTTAAAAAGTCCATGTGGTTCATTTCCTGATTAAATACTGGAATTTTCTGCGTCAATATAGAACATAATTGGACTAGGTATGGACTGTGTAGATCCTTTGTCTATTTCCTAGTCATTGATATGATTATTTCCAGGTATATTAAACAAACTCTTCAACAACCAAATAGATCTTCTAGTTTTGCTAACTTCCTAAAAAAGTGCCAGGAGCATGTTCAGAGCTGGGGATATAGAGAAACTAATACGTATCCTTGTCTAACATATAGTTTGTTTACAAATGTAAATTTTATATCTGCAGCACTGGAGACTGTTTTGTTAACCCAATATTGTGTAGTGAAGGAGACGCTATACTGTTAATTACTTTATTAGAAACAACTACCCATATACAATCTAAATGTGTTGTACCAGACCTCAATATTATGTAATTGTTATTTCAAGAAACATATTGCATGATCTTTGATATGCAAGGATCATGGTTCAAATCTGAATTTATGTAATTATTATAATCAGTGACACAGCGGGAATATCAATGTTAGAGAAAGGAAAATGAATAGAAAAAACTCTTTATATTTCTGTAATTTCAAGGGGATGCTAAGGCTAAGTGCATGGAAATTAGAGCAAAGTTGATATTATTTCTAATATGACACATTCGTAATTCTCAAAGTTTTATCTTAAGTTTAGAAATTGGTTCATTCTTTGCTTCCATTAACTTCTTTCGCAGTTGAAAAAAATATCAAATAGTATCCAATCTTGTCAGAATTCTGCCTCATTTTCTCATTTTCTAAACTTTGAGCTTGCCAGAATATATAACGTCACTGGCCAGCTTTTGCTGAAATTTATTCCATACCATTTCCTTTATTCATTATTTCATACATTTATGAGTGGCTTTACATTCTCCCGCTCCTTTTGGGGAACATTTGCTATCCCTTACAAAAATTTTAAACATAGCGCATTTAAGTCATTTCAGTACAGCTACTTTATTAAGTCTAGTCTTAGAAATAACCTTATGCAGTAGGTAGTATTACAAGCATTAAGTTTAACATTTCTAAGCCTTCTGTAGAATGGAAATTTTACAACCATGTACTCAGGAAATATACTCATATAAATTATCTAATAAAATGGTTCTTTGGGTACCAAATATGTGTGTGTGTGTGTGTGTGTGTGTGTGTGTGTGTGTGCGCGCGCACACATGTACCCACACGCCTAGGTTTCTGTTATGTAGGGGATATGGATGAGAAGGGGCCTGTACCAATGGAAATATCACTCCTCATCTGTTCTATCATCTGAATTTAGGGTAATAGAAATAGAGGCAAGAAAATTTCAGGAAAGGGGAGCACAATAACTAGAATTTTAAGTAAAAATGACCCTGGAGTCTGCTCTGGCTAGACCTGGTATGAGTAGTAGTCTGTTCAAGCCACAAGTCAAGAATGCGGAATTGTGGGAAACAAACTGGTAGCTAGTAAATTTTTTCTCTCATCCTTCTCTTATCCCTTATTATTACTAGATTTTCCAGTTACGATGGGAAAAGCACCACATTATGACTGAGAAGCCATTGTATGTGCGATGTGATAACCTTGGAGTCAGACAAACCTGAGTTCCATTTGCTCTCTGTTCTGTGACTTTGTCTAAGTATGGTATTATGTTTTATTGGAGGTCCCCAATGAACATGCATTCTAATATCCATAGTCTTGCGTAGTTCCTAGTTTTATTGCCTCTGGGCTTGTTCATGTGACTTGCTTTGGCCAATGAAATATTAGTAGGTGTGACACAAGCACAGTCTTCATAAGCATTTGAACAGTGGCACTTGTCCCTTCTAAAATCAATCCCCAAGGAAGCCCAGATCTATTCATATGGGGAACCTATGTGGATGTTCACCACCAGCTGCCATCAGACGGCAAGCACAGGAGACCCCAGACAAGAACTGCAGAACTACCTGGCTGAGCATTTCCCAGTCCATAAAAGCTTAATAAATATTTGTTTTTATTAATTTATTAATTTATAAAATGAGTATTAATAAATAGTTGTTGTTTTAAGCCACGACTTTTGCAGCTAGTTTGCCATGCAGCAGGGTATAACTAAAACTGCAACCTTGAACAAATTATTTAACTTCTATAAGTAAGCTAACATTATGGCTTTATATTTAACAGATGAGGGTGGAAACAAATCTGGGTCTCAATAATTCTGTGTTTAAGTTATATCACTGTTTTGTTACACCTTTTCTTCTTTAACTGATTGGAGAAGTAGAAATGGGAAAGGCCACTTTCATAAGAACTTGAGCTGAGGCCACTTTTTTTCTAGTGGTTTTCCTGAGACATCTTTACCTGCAATTTGAAATCTGAGTTGGAAGCATTATTTACAAAACATTTGTTGGTAAAGGTGTCTGACATGACCACTGCCCTTATGGGATTTGTAACCTAACAAGAAAGTTGGGTATGAAAGAAGAATACTTAGAAATATATACAAGAGTTTATTGACTATACAGACCTTTGTTGGATAAAGCTTTATTCTGCTCCTACTACTGGCATTAAGCACATTCTGTCGAATCACTATTCTCCAGTCATTGATAGCATCTCTGGCAGATCCATAAATTTCAGGTCTCTTTAAGCTAGAATAATCTCATTTCAGACATTAGAAAGTCTAGTCCAGTCAAAAAATCTCAAATCCAATATAAAATCTCACATCCAATTTCATATGCAATGTAATATTTCTAGCTTTTTACTCACTCATATCTTTTTTAGTTAACCCTGCTGCTTCTGGATCCTCCAGGGTCTGTGCTAAGGAAGAAGGAATTTGACAAGAAGGACTATGTCTTCAGTGACAGGGGCTGCTGTGGTTGAGCCATTGGAATCCTCTGTTACGGAGATGCATCTCCCCCAATAAATATCCCCCCCCCTCTTTCAGGAAGGTACAACCAACATGGGATCTCTTTAGCATTCTGCTCCCTTCATGTCAAAAATGTTAGGTTTGGCTCCCTTGGGTTTTATAGGCCCCAATTCTTAGTTTCCAGGACCCAGCATTCATATGAAAACACAGATTTTCATTTTGACTTTTTAATCACTATCCTAATAACTCTTACTTCAGCTCACATTCTTTTTGCTTGTTTCACTTGTTTACCATTAGAAATATGTCATATCTGAAAGAAAAGCAATGCTTTTAAATACATTTTAGTCATGATCCAGTTGTATTGCAGTACTTAGTGCCTTCAGAGTACCTAATTTTCTTTAATCTTGGAAGTGACCGAATGGTCTTTATATACTTTGTTTGACTTTGAGTTGTGGAAGAAATTCTACTCCTTTGTAAAGAAGGAAGGACTCTGCTCAATGAGTCTTAAAATCTTGTATTCCTCTTCTTTTTTTACTCTTAGAGTTTGGTGATGAGGGTTGATGGTTGAAGAATTAATATGAATTCTCCATATTAGTCCTGCAGCTCTTCATAGTCTTGCAACTCTACTGAGAATGTGACATTGTAGTTCTATTATTGTCAACTTTAGTTTTCAGCTGAAATTTCAAAGTAACTGTCATTCAATATCATTTTATATTATATTTAAGTGTCACAAAGATTTTATGAAATATTATAACGAGAAATATTTAATTTATATTGTGAAGCCAGCAAAGGTCTTTCTGGAAAAGTAAGATTTGATATGAGAAATGAAAGGTGAATTGGAGTTATTCAGGAGAAGGGGAGGAGGAAATGATGGCACAGGGAAGTTTTAATGTGGGAGGAAAGGAGAAGTGATATGAATTACACTCATAAAAATATCTCAGGCTGTTTAACAGAGAGGGAAGTTAAGCAGTCTATCCAAACAGGAGGCTTTTCCAATCATCCAGACTAGAGGTGGAACAGTGACGGTGCGATGGAGGTGAAGACAACCTGTTAGATGTCTTGTGTGTAGAATTAGAGACACACACAATGGAATAGATGTGGGCCATATTGAGGAATGTGTCAGGTTTTGGAATTGAGCAATGTATAGATGAAGTTGCCACTTACTGAGATCATCAAAATTGGAGGAAAACACGGGTGGGGGGTATTTATGGAAGACCAATAATTTAATTTGAGAGGACTGTGAATCACAAATGATGAATTTACAAATCTAGAGAAAACAGTGAGGATTATAAATGAGAATTTGAGGCCTTGAACACATCCCAAGTAATTACAGTATTTATTATTTGGGTTGAGAAGAGCTGGCAAAGGCAGCTGAAAGTGAACCATTAGAAGGTATGGAGGTAAACCAGGATAATTATGTAGTGCTAAGAGTACATGCAAGAATAGAAAGGTGTTAATTGGACTTGGCAACATTGAGGTCAAGAGTAGCGTTGTGGAGCACTGATTGGATGAATTGTGGAGAAGAAAGCTGATAACCTTCCTGAGCAGAAATTTGGATATTGCAGTGCCACAGCCCTGGCAACTTCTTTCTGACTTTTTCAATTAGAAAGAGGGTGAATCAGAAGGGAAACTCAGACCCTTCGTAAATATTACAGAATGAAGTCACAGAATGGGGTAATAGATCCTGAAGGATTAGGGATCCTCTCCATTTTGTTTTATTTTCTTATTGCCCTTTAAATACTTGTGTATTTGTCAAAACACACGTGCTGATTTTTGTTTGTCTTTGTGTATAACATGTTAGTGGTGAGCTGGAAAGGCGGCAAAGCTTGTTCAATGTCTACTAAATCCCAGGAAAAGGTAAACTGGATTTTTCTAGGCCCAATATCCATGACATTCCATTTATCCAGCTACTTCTCAACTATAGAGAAACACAGATTCCTCATTGCCTCCCTTTATTTGCTCAGAAGGATAAGTGGAAGTATTGTGGTGGCTACCATTTGCCAAGATAATGAAACACATTATGTGACTCCAACAAAAATGATTCACTGTCCTGTCCTCTAAGGGGGGAAACAGATCCTAGGCACTTGTGGTTGAATGGCTTGTCATTGCTTTGAAGTCATGGCAGGGTCACAAAAAGAATTACCTATATAAAACCAAAAAAGCAAAATAATTCTGTAGAACCCAATTGTTAATGTACAAAACTGAGTCAGGAATAACACCATGTTTTCCCAATGTCTGTGTCCTAACACATAATGATAAATGAAAATGCTGGTCCAGAATTGTAATTGAAATTGTGCAAAGCCTAGGATATATTTTATAGTTATGCTTCTTTTATGTTTTTATAGGTATAAAGAGACAGTTTTCATGTTTATTTTATTCTTTCTTGTTTGGCAGAATTACTATTGTTGTTTCATGTCACCAAATATTTCTTTTAGTTGCTTTGATTGTGTAGTCATGTCATGTGTCTAGTTTTAAAGATAAGTTGCAATAGACATTGACTAGATACATTGTAAGAAAAATGATTTCCCAACTCTTTCATTTCATGCATGTACCCTTTGACCTCTTCTAGTTGTCCTAGCCTGACGTACCCAATTCTCTGGCACTGCTATCTCTCTTTCAGGAAGTCCCATGTGGTACTAGGTCTGTCCAAGTGTGCTGACATAGAGATTTTGGAAGCAGCTAGACTTAGACTTCATTCTAATAGCGAAGGGATTTCAGTCAAGTTACTTAATTTCTCAGAACACTTTTTTTTCCTTTCTCTGTGAAATGGGAGTAATAGTAGTCCCCAAAACTTCATAGGATCATTGTGAAAATTTAATAATTTGTAAGACAGCAGTTTATAAACCATAAATGAATAAGATTTTTTAGTTATTCTAATTAAAAGAAATTCTTCATGGTAAAGTATATAGCATATGATGAAGAACATGAATTTGGTGATGGGCTTGCTTGTGTTTGAACACTGCCTGCACCAGTTACAAGCAGTCAAAAATAGCTTCCATATTTAGGTACTTTATTTCAAACATGGGATTTGCATTGATCCAAACTGTGTTGTTCAGGTGGGCAAGTATATGATTAATTACATTGTGAACAAGATGTGTCTTTTATTTAACTTCAATGCAAGGAGAATGTTCTAAAACTGCAGAATTCTGTGCAGTTGCTTTAGATCAATTCCTTACATGTGAGTAAAGATATTCTAGGAAAAAAACAACAACTAGATATAACTATATCATATGTCTGAAGGGAGGCAAAGTGGGAAAAAGATTTTGAAACACGTTTCTCCTTCAGCGGTTTCAATAAACAAAGGGGAAAAGGTCACAGAGACAAAATTCTGTGCTTCCTTACCAACTACCTCAGGCTACTGAGCCACTGAACTTGTATTACAGACCTGCATCTGCTGACATGACAGGTTACATTTTAAAATAGAGTGACAAATGCAGTTCATATCATAGGGAAGGGACCTGCTGTGATTCTGGTCACAGAGAAGATTGGGCATATCTGTCCTTATTGAAAAACAAGAGAACAGGGGAAGAAAACATAGATCAATAAAAAGGTCTATGTATACATATATATGTATGTATATATTTCAAGGTAACAAGACCTTTTTATTGAACTATAAATATAAACATACATAAATATATATAGTGATCAAGCAATATGCTGAATGTTTAAATGAAAAAAATTATTACAGTAAAAGACACATTGCCATTAATCCCCCTCAGAATACTACCCCTCACTTCGAACACACTTATCCCATTGTTTTTGCCACTGTCTGAAGCAGTTCTGGAAGTCCTCTTTCATGAGTATCTTTATATATATATATATATATATATATATATATATATATATATACACACACACACACACACACACACACATATATGTATGTGTGTATATACACACATATGTGTGTGCATATATACGCATATGTATATATACATATATATGTATGTGTATATATGTATATATTCATATATACATGTATATATATGTATAAATATATACACACATACATACAGAGGGTGCAAAAAATACACATTTTAAGAAAGGAAAAAACTACTAAAATTATGCTGATGGTAACCACTTTGAACACCTCTTATAATTGCAGAAGTCAAACGTGACTTGTATTCATCTTTTGTTACAGGTATATATTGAGTATTACAATTTTAAGACAGTGTTTTTCCTTTCTTAAAATGTGTATACATATTTTTGGCACCCTCTGTATATATTCAGAGCATGTAAGTACGTATTTTATAACATTTAACCAAACAGAAATGTTTGGGAAAGCAATTTTCATTCCTGAGCAAATTAATGAAAATAGCACATTCCTTCATAGCAGTACTATTCACAATAGCCAAGAGGTGGGAAGCAACCCAAATATCCATCAGGGATGAATGGGTAAACAAATGTGTGTACACACACAATGGAATATTACTCTTTTTTTTTTTTTAAAGGAAGGAAGTTCTGACACATGCTACATCATGGGTGAACCTTGAAGACATTATGTAAGTAAAATAAGCCAGTCACAAAAAGCCAAATATGTATGATTTCATGTATATAAGGTGTGTAGAGTAATCAAAGTCATACAAACAGAATATGGAGTGGTGGTTGCTAGGGACTGGAGTGAGGGGAAATGGGGAGATGTTTAATATGTACAGAGTTTTAGTTTTGCAAGATGAAAAAAATCTGGTGATTGGTTGTGAATATACTTAACACTACCTAACTGTACACTTAAAAATGGTTAAGATGGTAAATTTTATATTATGTATTTTTCACAATTAAACAAATTTTAAAAAGAAAGTTAATGAAAATAGGATAATATAACATATTGCATGAAATAGCTCAAATTTAAGAAAATTGAAGATGTGCTACAACAGAATTTAAAATATAAGAGTAGAATCTAGATTACACAAAGACAAATTAGAAGTATTTTTTTAAAAAAAACTGGAGATATTTAAAACATTCAAAAATTCTCTGAGAATTAAGAGAGCAAAGAAAATATGGTGAAAGTGATGAAAGAGAGGTCATCTAGGTAATTGTAGGTAATTGATATCCAACAATGCAAACAAGAAGTAAATAGAACAACAATGTAGTGAATAGAACAGATGAGCAAAACTGAATGGCCTGAATCTATGGAGAAAACAGGCCCATGTAATATTTATTAAAACAACATATACCTACATATGCAAAGATGAAATTGTTGAATTTCCAGGGTTTAAAAAAGAAAGGGAGAGATCCTGCAAGCATTTGGTGAAAATAAAATAGAAACTAAGAAACAAATTCACAAAAGGAAAACAAAAACCTTCTTATCTACCAAAGGGGAAAAGCTTTGTCTCTGTAGTGTTAAATTACAGGGGAAAAAAAAATGTTTTGAGGGTAGGAGATATGACCTGCGATCTATATGCCTAGTCAACCTGTGTGTGAACCAACCCCCAAGGCATACTTTGTAAATATACATGGATTTAAACTTGCATTCAAACTTAGTTCTGGTGTGCTAATGATCCTTGGCTAGCAATGAAGAAATACATAAATTTGTGTTAAGCGTAGTGATACAGTTGCAGAAAAAATAGTGTCTAGTTTAAAAGGAAATTTCCCGAATCTTAGAATAAATTAATAGCATACTTCTGCTTTCAAAAAGAAAGAAATCAAGGCTGACACCTGCTTCAAAATATCCCATATTTATCATTACAAGGGAAAAATAGTTTTGAAAAACGTGGTTGAACATTTTAGGTGCCTCTGAGCCCCATACTAATAAATTGGCCCTTGTAATTCCAAGTGAGCAGGTAGACTCAGAAATTCTTTAAATCTGAATATATGATCTGGGGCAATATTTATAAATTCTTACAATGTTAATTTTCCCTTAAGATAACAGTCAATTATAAATAAAATAGTCTCCTAAATGGTAGATAATACATTTGTTTAAACTACTATTTGCTGACATTGCTTTTATTATTCCTGATACTCTTTCAGAGGTGAAGTTCTGAAGTCAATCAATGAAATTAGATGAAGTCCAGGAAAAAATAATGTGTGTAGAAAATCTATGCTTCACAGATGATGAGAAAATGGACCAAATCAGGATTATTTACTATGGAAAGAGGTTATTGGCATCTCCAAGATAAAACCCAGAAAGGCAAAATGAAGAAAAACAATGCAATTAACCTTTACGTAGGAACAAGTCCAAATGGAATGCTAGAGGACCACACAGGTGGATACAGGTAGTTTTTCTGAACAATACAGTAGCTAAAACAACCACAACAAATCTCAGAAATCACTGAGGAGAACAGATGGGTATTCAGTCATGATCAGCATTCCAAATGTTTCCTTTTTATTTTATGTTGGTCACTGTTAAATTTTTATGAGAGTTTCATGATTTCTTCTAACATTTGAGGCTATTCAAAAAGGTGAGGGAATATTCTTCACCCTAGTTGGTGGTAATTTGGGTGTGAGGGTGATGAGGGACGAGGGACAGGATGGGTCAAAGAGAGCATCCTGAAGAGAAAGCAAGATACCCAATCGCACAACTTAAAGCATGTTTTCCCCACATTTCCTCCTGACAGAAAGTCTTGGCGACTGCCAATGGCAGGCCGCTGTTAAGAATCGATCAAGAGTTTAATTCCATATGTCATCTCTTATACCCATAAATTTTGGAACTTGAGATGAGGTTGGCTTTGGATAAGAAATGGAAAAATCCTAGGTCATAAAACTACTGTCAGTACAGTCTTCCAAGAACAGAGGATGCAATTATAAGTGAGAAGAGGGGCTTTGAGGTGGAAGAGATGGAGAGTCAAAGTTGAGATTTCAATCTGTTTTCCTCAGACTTTGACAGAAGTGTAATTCTAAAAGCAGGCTATTTTCACTAGGAAAGACATTTGTTGAGGGAATGGGAAGGAGAGAAAGAAAGGAAAAAAATGCAATAAGAATACATAGGGGAATGATCAGAGGCCAAGGGCTGTCATTGTTCACAGAATCTGAATAACTTATTTCTGAAATGGAACTCTAATAGGTAGAATCGATCATGATGTCATTCTTCAACCTCTAATTAGCACAGGGGAATATGATGATAGCTACTGAGGGTCAGCCCAGGTCCTATATCCTTTTATACAGTTCTCTTGCTTCTACACAGAACCCTTCATCGGGAAGCTATGCCGCCGAATAACTTCATTATTTAGCTGGGGAGACAAAGTAGAGTATATAGTATAACAACTTAGAAAATAGTATCTTCACACAATTGTATCGTCATTAACATCTGGAGTATATGATGCATACTTTAATGGAAACACTAAGGGAGCCTGAATATATACAAATGTATATATGCAAAAAAGTACTTTCTCTTAAAAACAGCCACTTTAAGAGAGAATGAACTTATTGTAATGATGCTGCCATTGTTTGGGACGTATTTTAAAAAATTTCATATAGAAGTATACTCAGAACTTAAGCTAAAATCTTTTAAATTTGTATGTATATATGTATGTATATATGTATGTATGTATGTATGTATGTGTGTGTGTATGTATTTTACTCCTACTGATCTTTTGAAACCCACAACTTATCTGTACGATGTTGGGAGATTCCTTCACAAACCCTCCTGCAGAATTCTCTCATTAAGTTCTTCACAAGGTTTTAAATGCCTCACTTTTCACTCTGTTTGCTTTTATATCCCCAATGGCAGTCTTGATTTGTCTTTGCATCCCTGGTGTCTAGTAGAGTCTCTGAGAAATAAGAAGTGCTTAGTGAGTGTGTCTTGAATATAGAAATAATCTGATAATTACGTTATACATGGGCAAACATTATTTAAGGCCCGCATATCAAAACTACTTTGTCATTCAACCTAAATAATACATTTATGTTTTCCTAACCAAGTGAAATAAAGTTGCAAAACAAATTTTCCTGTATAGTTTGATGACAATTCCAAATACAAATTTCAAGTCTATTTTGAGCAGTATCAGTTGTTGCATGTTGGGCTTCCTGGAAGCAAATGCTGACAGAGTTTGGAGTGCAGGATGCTGAGCCTGATCAATACCTGTGAAAGGAAGGGATGCGGGGAATGGGGTTAAGTGAGGGCAGGATATGGCAGACTAAGAAATCAAGCAGAGATGCAGGCTTGACCATGTCTGCACCAACTGTGTTTGGGGCTCTGAAGAGAGAACTGTCTAGCAGAGTGTCCCATGTAGGGCTCAAAGAATCAATATACATCTTGCTCAGTCATTGAATGAAGGCGGCCCTTGGAAGGGTGTCATCTTGGGCTAGGCAACTGTTTGCAGCTGGGGCTGACTGAAAGGGGCTGACACTTGGAGACTGCTCACTCTCCACAGCTGGATGGAAAGTCCTTGCTGGAAGAGAACTCTGGATAGCTCATCTCCAGGTGTTCATTCTTAGTAACTTTATTTAGCCACAAAGAAATAATGGATTGTTTGAATTAAAGGAGAATGCATATTAGAGTGCTCAGCATAGAGTCTACCATGGTTAGCATTCAAAATGCGAACTATTATTATTATCAAAATCTGTAGTTTGGGGAAAATAAACACATTCCTCTACTTTAATCCTTGAATTGAGTATCATTCCATGAACCATTTAAAGGTCTCCTTCAGCACTGTATGAAGAACCTCCGGTATTTTGTGTCAACAGTATCTTTCACCTACTAGATAACTGAGTTTGAAATAGAGTCAGAGATTTGCTTTAGTTCTGCCACTTAATGAGGTGAGAACGTGGGGAAGTTATTTTCTCCAGACATCAATCTCTTCTTCCATCGAAGGTGCTTAGCAATAACTATCCCTTAAGGTTATGGTGATAATGAGAAAATGTACTTGAAACACCTAGTGTAAGACTATGCCGACATTAATTACCAATTAATGGAAAATATTTTAATGGCTTTTATTCTTATTCCAGGCATGTATCCATCATTATAATATCATACAGAGTATTTGCACTTTTCTAAAAATCCTCTGCGCTCCACCTGTTCATCTCTCCCTACGCCCTTCACTCCTGCAAACCACTGATATTTTTACCACCTTCATAGATTTACCTTTTCCAGAATGTCATAGCGTTGGCATCATGCAGTATCTAGCCTTCTCATATTGGCTTCCGTCACTTAATAATACGCATTTAAGTTTCTTCCATGTCTTTTCATGACTTGATAGTTCATTCATTTGTAGTGCTGAAGAATATAATATTGTCTGCATGGATCCATTCACTTGCTGAAGGAAATCTTTGCTGCTTCCAGGTTTTAGTAATTGTAAATAATGCTGCTATAAACATTTGTGTGCAGGTTTTTATGTGGATGTCAGTTTCCCACTCCTTTGGGTAAATATCAAGGAGTGTGATTGCTAGATCTAATGCTATAGATATGCTTAGTTTTATAAGAAACTGCCAAACTGTCTCCCAAAGTGACTGTACCATTTTGCTTTCCCACCAACAGTAGATGAAAGTTCTTGCTGCTCCACATCCTTGCCAGCATTTGGTGCTGTCAGTGTTCTGGAATTTGGCCATTCCAATAAGTGGGTAGTGGTATCTCATTGTTGTTTTGATTTGCATTTCCCTGATGACGTAGGATGTGGAGCATCTTTTCATCTGCTCATTTGCCATCTGTGTATATTCTTTGTTGATATGTCTGTTAAAGGTTTTGGCCCACTTTTAAATCCGATTGTTTGATTTTGCCAATCTCTTTTTTATCATTTATAATTTTCATAACAAAGTTGTCAGAGATTATAGCTATCTTTTCAAAATGTTAAATATTTCTCTTGAGTCCCTGGGATCTGAGTCAATTTGACCCTTGCTCTTTTTAATCCAAGTCCAACGTTCTTTGTCCTATGCCCTGATGACTCTTAGAAGAAATTGACCATTGAAAGTGCCTCAAACAGTGCAAGATTGGCCAAGCCTTTGCAAATTCGTGTTCTGATGTTTCACTCTTCGTATGTAATGGAGAAATTTTGGTCTGCTGGGAAACTTGTGTTGTTGGCTCATGTAGGACTTTCTTGATCCTTCTGCTCAGGCTAGGGAGCACAAACATATACACTGTGCTCGAAACAGATGCCCCTGAGAGTCAGGCTGGAGTTCCATGCTTCTAGCAGAGGAAGCAAAACAGCTGTTGTTGCAAAGTCTGCAGTGTGGGGCCGTGAAACAAGAGTTGTCAGAACTGTCAGTGTGAGTCACACGAGCTCCTCCTTCATGACCTCGCTTCCCACCCTGTGCCTCCTGATCCCAGAGGTTTTATTATGGTGATGATTCTATTTCTAGTGAGCCCAAAGAACATAAGGGAGATTATTGTATGAGGCACGAAAGGTATATGGGACTTATCCCTCAAAGGGACCATTTGAAAGGTTTTCAGTTTCAACCATCTTGATGCTTTAAAAATAATCCAGGGATTTTTAAAAGTATGAAAACAGAGTTGTGCTCAAGATAACAGTATAGAACACAAAGTCCTAAATTTATCACAAAAGACAGCAAGAGGTCAGGGCATATTCTCACCCCAACATACAGATTTGGATCTACCAAAGATAGTTTATGGCTGGGGTTTTTGAAGTGTCTGGTGTCGCAGAATCATTACATTAAAGAGAGAGAGAGAGAAAAAACTTTTAAAAAGACACTCGATCCTATGTAGGGCAGTGAATGACAGTTTAATATTTTGTGCAAATTATCCTGCAATTAAGCAAATTCCTAGTATTTTGCATTAAAAATAACTGTGATAGGCAATTTTTCTTATTTGGTAGTCAATGTAATTTTTATGTAGTTAGTATTCATCAGCATATTTTTTCCCGATGTGGCGGTGTTTGAATTGTTGCCCTTATATGTAACTCTTGATGGCATTTAAGGTTCAGTGTACAAAAATATTGTAAAAAAGAAAGTGTAATTTGCATATAGCTGTAAAAAGGAAAAGTGAAAAACATTCTGATTTTTAAAACTATTGTTTTACACATTTATTAAAAATAATTTTAATTTACCAAAACTTAGATCTTAGTATCACTAGTAAAATACCAGTATGTCTCTGAAAAACAAGTCTTTAAAAATCTGGTTATAGGTGCACATAATAAGTACAAAACAGATAATGACAGTTAAGAAACTACCTTCATATTAAATATGTGAATATTGTGGCTTGGGAGAGGAAACTTTCTCCAAGAAATAGACTCCTAGAAAATACACACTGAAAAGCATTCAGATTATAGAAGTTACAGGAAATTTCAAGAGACTGGGAATCCCAGTCAAGAAGTGTACGAGTACTTTCATATATCTAATAGATATTAAGAACCTACTTTTTATGTTTGAAAATTATTTTTCAGGTTTGCTGTATTTTATAATTTCAGTTTTTAAATTTTGCGACAAAACTTAAACATTTCAGGAATAAAAAAACTTGAAAAAAAGAGGTAAGGTATTAAGAGATTAGTTGAAATCTCACAGACAATAGTTTAGTGGTTACCAGAGGGTAAGGGGGGTGGGGGGTGGGAGATGAGGGTAAGGGGGATCAAATATATGGTGATGAAGGAGAACTGACTCTGGGTGGTGAACACACAATGGGATTTATAGATGATGTAATACAGAATTGTACACCTGAAATCTATGTAATTTTACTAACAATTGTCATCCCAATAAATTAAAAAATAAAATAAAATACATAGTATCGTAAAAGAAAAAAAAGAAATCTCAGTATCCAAAAACCATGACAGTAAATTAAAACATTTATGTCATTCCTTTAACTACTGTAGGCATCATATAGAAGTCATAATTTAGTCAAATCACATTTCTAATATTAAAATTGAATTTGCAACATTCTGTTGTATCAACACTGTAAACAAAACATACATGTATGTACAGTCAGTCCCCTATGTTCATGGGTTTTGCATCCTTAGATTCAACCAACTGCAGATCAAAAATAGTATTTTCAGTTCACAGTTGAGAATCCAAGGTGCAGAGAGCTGACAGTATGCAATGTTCTGCACCGTTTTATATAAGGGACTCAAGCATCCACAGATTTTGGTATCCGCAGAGTGTTGGGGGGATGTCCTGGAACTAATCCCACACAGATACCCAGGGAATGCTATATGTACTTATATTTGACCTTGTGTCCAATTCTATTTTTTTCTCAACTTTTAGTTTGAAAAAATTTATACTGAAAAGCATCAGAATTATAAAACATTTAAAAAAATAGTTCAATATATACCAGTTTGTATGTTCTTTACTTGGGTTTAGCAATTATTAACAAATTACTACATTTGCTATAACTCTCATTCATTTTATTACTCTCATTTATATATACACGAGGTCAGACAATTAAGTTTGCGAAGTCATCCTAGAAAAAGTGCTACATACCTCATTGCTGAGTATCACCACAGTCACCTTCAAAGTACTCCCCTTGGGAAGCTATGCACCGACTCCAGTACCTACTCCACCCTTCAGAGCAATTTTGGAACTCTTTTTCTGGAATGGCCATCAGAGCTGTTGTCGTATTACCCTTGATGTCCTGAATGTCATCAAAATGTTTTCCTTTCAATATTTCCTCTATCTTCAGGTAAAGAAAGAAATCACTGGGGGGCAGATCAGGTGAGTAGGGAGGGTGTTTCAATACAGTTATTTGTTTACTGGCTAAAAACTCCCTCACAGACAGTGCTGTCTGAGCTGTTGCATTGTCATAATGCAAGAGCCATGAATTGCTGGTGAAAAGTTCATGTCGTTTCCGTCTAACTTTTTCATGCAGCCTTTTTAGCACTTCTAAATAGTAAACTTGGTTAACTATTTGTCTAGTTCATACAAATTCATAATGAATAATCCCTCTGATAGCAAAAAAATGTTAGCAACATTGTTGCAACAAGTTCCTGAACTTAATTGTCACTTGTCGTATATTTGTACTATTTTTTTTCTGAACCACTTAAAAGCAAGTTGCAGCCATCATGACTCCTAATCCTTATTTCAATGTGTATCTCCTAAGACAAAAAACAAACAAACAAACAATAAAACTCCTACATGATGACAATTAAATATTATATTTACAAGGCAAATTCAAAAAGTCATACGAATTGTCTATATATATTTTTTACATTTTAAAGGTAATTTTATCCATTTACAGTTTAAAAAGTGATCTCTGATACTTCGAGGTATATCAATATCCTGTTCGCCAACAAACTTCCATCCAGTATAAAGTAGTTTGATTACTTAAAGTCAAATACTTATGTGTTCTTTATGGATATTGTGAAAGTTCCTTCAGTATGGGTTAGTACTATTTTGCCCTCCCAGCAACAGTTAGCAGCACAGCCTCACCAACAGAGCATCTTGTGGAGCTTTTGCATATTTGTAAATCTGATTGCTAGGAAATGGTATCAGTACAATAAAGTCCCGGCTTTATTGCTTGTAAAATTTGATTGAACTACAAGACTTGGATCTGTAGCTAGTGCTATGCTAGAGCCACTAGTACTGGTTTCCAAGAGTCAGTTATCCATCTCTTCCCAATTCTGTTTTCAGTGACATCATTTTGGTAGCTTGAACTCAGTCGCAGTAGAACTAATCACCCTTTGGAAATCAGAAAATATTACAATTCAGAGCTCCTCCCATCCCCAGTTATTAAGTAGTTATCAATCCAGTTATTAAACACTTCTTTGTCTACTACTCTTTGCGGCCAAAATGGGCTTCTTCATACTCCTTCACAATTATCCCTAGCCTACAACTTGGGACCTGCGTGTGGGGAGAATTGGATCAGCAGACAGCCGAGACGAGCATTACGATGTGGTGCCCATGTGGGTGAGAGCAGCGAGCCCAGGAGATGAATGGTCACTTTTATCACCCTCCTTACAATAGATAACTGTAGATGGCCGCCAGTCTTTTGTCATTTTAGCAAGTGGATACATCATTCCTATTCTTGTGGAGAGAAGCCGGTGAGTACTGGAGAGAGAGAGTGGTTTCTACTGATTATTTTTAAGAAAATAGAAGTTTCTATTTTACTGGCTGGTAAGATCACAGAGAGAGTGCATGGTTTTCGCTCCACTCATTTACGTTTCCAATTTAACAGTTAAAGAATTTGAGGCTCAGAAGAATTAAAGTGACTGAAAGTCATACATCAAATTAAGAATCAATCTAGGGCTAGAATCTGAGTTTCGTTATCCCACCATGTCAGAGGTGGAAGAGATCACTAGGTCAAGTCTCTCTTGTTACAAACAGAGCAAACATACCACCTCACTGCCATGTTTGTTGCCCAAGAACAGACAGCAAGACGTGACTGAGCCAGGATTACAAACACAGGTTGTCTGACTTTCAGCTCAGGGATCTTTCTAGTACCCCAAGAAATCACTTTTCTAAGCCTGTAATTTCTTGGCCTCAAGAATGGGGTCTGGAGAGGAGAACTAAATGATAATAACCTATCCTTGCATTCTTGTAAAAATCAATTGAGAGCAGAGTTAAAAACAAAACAACAGCTATTAATGTCTAGGCACTACACCCAGATCAATTAAAATGTAATATCCAAAAGAGAGAGATTTCATCACTGATCTGTATTTTATTTTAAAAGAGTGAAATTTATATTTTGGCGTGGAGTCCTATGGTTTTGACAAATTCATCCAATCCTGTAATTACTGCCACAACCCTCTTAAAGTGCCTTTGAGTCAGCCCCTGCCCCAAATCTCAGTCTCTGGCAGCCATAGATCTATTTTCTCTTACTACAAATTTACATTTTACAGATGTTATACAAATGCAATCATGAAATATGTAGCCTTTTGAGTCTGGCTTCTTTTGCTTACAGCAATGTACACATATTGTTGCATGTATCGGTAATTTCCCTTTGTTGCTGAATGTGAATGACTATACCACATTTTGTTTATTCATGGTTGAAAGCTGTATGGGTTGTTTCCAGTTTGGGGTGATTCTGAATAAAGCCATGACAAACATTCATATACAAGTCATTTCTCTTAGGTAAATACATAGAGTGGGATTGCTATCATATGATAAGTAAAGGTTTAACATTATAAGACAATGAAAAATTGTTTTTTAAAATTTCTGAAGCAGTCTGTGTTTGCATGAGTGTGATGAGAGATTCTTCCCCAGCATTTTTTATTTTCAAGATTTTTAAAGTGTGTATCCATTCTAATTGGTTGTGTACCATAACTTTATAGATGTAATTTGCTTTTCTTTAACGCCTAACGATGTTGAGCATGTTTTCATGTGCTTATTTACTATGCATTTATTTTATTTGATGAAGTGTCTGTTCAAATCTTTTTCTGTTTTTTTTTTTTTTTTTTTTTTTTTTTTAATTTGGTTTTTTATTCTCATATTACTAAATTTTAAGTGTTTTTTAATATTCTGGGTAAAAGTCCTTTATCAGGTATGTGTTTTACAAATAGTTTCTCTATATAGTCTTCCCATTTTTTTTCTTAACTATGCTTTCACAGGGTACTTTTTACTTTTGATGAAGTCTAATTTATTCATATTTTTCTTTTATGGATTATGATTTTGGTGTCATATCTAAGAAATATTTGCTGAATCCAAAGTCACAAATATTTTATCGTATGCTTTACTCCAGACATTTGAGATTTTTAGGTTTTATGCTTCTGTCTATAATTAATTTTGAGTTATTTTTTTACGTAAGATGAGGTGTATGGGTTAACATTTTTTTTCCTTCCTTCCTTCCTTCCTTCCTTCCTTCCTTCCTTCCTTCCTTCCTTCCTTCCTTCCTTCCTTCCTTCCTCACTTTCTTTCACATATAACTGTCAAATTGCTTTAGTACAGTTTGTTGAAAAAATTATCCTTCTCCATTAAATTGCCTATGGTCCTTTATTACAAATCAATGAACCATATATGTGTGGGTCTATGACCGGACTCTATCTAGTCCATTTAAATATGTATCTAACCTTCTGCATATACCCCACAGTCTTAATTACTATATAGATTTATGTTAAATCTTTAAATAAGGTAGTTAAGTGCTCCAAAATAATTCTTCATTTTCAAAGCTATTTTAAGTAATCTAGAACCTTTGCTTTCCATATAAATTTTATCATCATTTTATGACAGAAATAAATAAAAAGACTCCCTGGATAATGATTGGAATTGTATTAGTTTGGAAGATATAGTGCTTAATTATATGTGTCCCCTTGGCTGGACCATGGTGTCTAGATGTTTTGTCAAACATTATTCTAAATGCTTCTGTGAGGGAGGTTTTGGATGAGATTAAAATGGAAATTGATGGTCTTTGAGTAAAGTAGATTGCTCTCCACGATGTGGGTGGGCCGGTTATATACATCATTATATGATATAATGAGTTAAAGGCCAGACTAGAACAAAATAATGCATTTCCCCAAGCAGGAAGGAATTCTTCCAGCAGTCAGTCTTTGGACTGGAACTATAGCATTGCATTTTCCCTGGGTCTCCAGTCTACCTCTTCACCCTGCAGATGTTGGATTTGCCAGCCTCCATAACTACATGAGTTATTTCCTTAAAATAAATCTCAATCTCTCTCTCTCCCCACCCCCCACTACCACTACACACACACACACACACACACACACACACACACACACACACACACACTCCTTTTCTCTGGAAAACCGCACTAATACAGCAGATTGATACTTTAAAAATACTGTGTCCTCCAAAGCACTAATACAATAATTCTTTCAATTTACTTGTCTGATTTTTTTTACCCTTGCTTTGTATTCATATATTGTTACCTATTTTGTTACATTTATACTTAAGTTTTTTTATGGTTTTGATGCTATTTTAAGTGATACACTTTTCTTAAATTTAATTTCTGATTATTAATTGCTGAATATAGAAAAATGATTCATCTATGTAGACCTTGAATCTTACAACATAGACTTATCAATTTTATGAGCCTGTGCTAATAACGAAAAATGCTGGCCTCTTAAAATAAGTTGGGAAATATTTAATTCTTTTTCTGTTTTCTGGAAGAACTTTTTAGGCATAAGTGGTGTTATTTCTTCCTTAAGTGTTTGGCAAAATTTGCAAGTAAAATGGTCTGGGCATGAATTTTTCTTTGTCAGAATGTTTTTAAGTTTGAATTTAATTTACCAAATAAGTATAGGACTATCAAGATTCTCAATTTTTCTTGAGTGCATTTTTATTACGTGCATCCTTCAAGAAATTGACTCACCTTTTTAATGTCTACAGGATGAGTTTTGACATCCCCTTTTTATTCCTAAAATTGGTAATTGGTGTCTTCTGTTACATTTTTCGTTGTCAGTCTGGCTAGTGGTTTATGAGGGGTTTTTTTAATCTCTTCAAAAAAACGGGTTTCATTGATTTTTCTCTATTGTTTTTTAGTTTTCAATGATATTAGTTTCTGCTCTCTATGATTTCCTTCCTTATGCTTGTTTTGCACTTAATTTGTTCTATGCCTGTTTTCTAAGTTGAGGTTATTGATTTGAGACTTTTCTTATTTTCTAACATAACTACTTAATGCTATAAATATCTCTTTAAGCACTGCTTTAACTGCATCCCATGAACTTTGATGTGGTATATTTTCGTTTTTTAAATTAAAAATACTGTTTAATTTTTCTTTCATACTTCCTGTTTGACATGTTATTTGGCAGTATGTGTTTTAATTTACAAATACTTGGGAAATTTTCAGATATTTTTCTGTTACTGATATCTAGTTCAATCATATCATGGTCAGAAAATGTACTTTGAATAATTGTAATTCCTTTAAATTTCTTCATGTTTGTATTATGACTTCAATATTGTCAGTTTTGGTAAATACTACAGGTGAATTTGAAAATAAGGTATATTCTGAGGGTGGATTTTTCTATTATTAATGAGTTCAAGGTTGTTGATAATTTTACGTACTTTTGTACTTTTGTCCTTCCTGATGCTGTGTCAAATTTTTCTGTGTATTACTGAGAGAGGAATGTCGAAGCTCCAGACTATATTTGTGGATTTGTCTATTCCTCCTTTGAGTTCTTTTGGTTTCATATATTTTGAAGCTGTGTTACTAGGTACATATGTATTTAGGATTGTTATGTCTTCCCATTTTACTGAACCTTTCATCATTATTCGGTGTACCTCTTTATTGCTGGTAATTTTTTTCTGAAGTCTCCTTTATCTGATGTTCATTTAGCCACACCAACTTTCTTTTGATTATCACTTTCATAATATATTTATGTTATTATTGTACTTATCTATTTATAGTAGATTTACATATATAAAGATACACATTGATTTCAATCCAATCTTACAGTTTGTATTTTAATTGTTGTGTTTAGAACATTTACATTTTGTATATGGATGTGGTTTAAAATTTTATCTTTTTTCCTGTTGTTCTTTCTGATTTTAGCTGTTCTATTTTCCCTTTCCTGACTTCTTTTTAAAAATTTGAGTGTTTCAGTACATTCTAATCTATCTATCAGTTTTTGGCTATATGTATTTCTATGTATTTATTTATTTGGTTATTGATTAATGGATTACAATATACATATTTAAATTTCCACACTCTATTTAGAGTTAACATTTTATAAATAAAATGTAGATGCCTTACAATCCTTAGGTATTTTTACATTGCCCAAGTCCTTATGTAATAGATATATGAATTTTATCTACCTCCCTGAAAAATTTCACCAGAAAGTGTTATGATTTATACATTCTGAACTCATACATGTTTTTAAGAACTTAAGAGGAGAAAATAGACTTTTATATTTTTTTGCAGATATTTAGCATTTCTATTGCTCTTATTTCATTGTTGATATTCCAAGTTTCCCTCTTGTATCATTTAGCTTCAGACAGAACTTCCTTCATTTATCTATCTATCTGTCTGTCTGTCTGTCTGTCTATCTATCTATCTCCAGATACAGTTGACATTCAGTATTATTTTATATTAGTTTCAGGTGTACAGCATAGTGGTTAGACAATTGTATAATTTACGCAGTGATCCCCCTGGTTAGTCTAGTACCCACCTGACACTATACATAGTTGTTGCAACATTATTGACTATGTTCTCTACATTGTACTTTACATGATCATTTTGTAACTACCAATTTGTATTTCTTTATTCCTTCACCTTTTTCACCCAGCTCCACAACACCCCTCCCCTCTGGCAGCCATCAGTTTTTTTCTCTGTATCTATGACTCTGTTTCTGTTTTGTTTGTTTGTTTATTTTGTTCTTTAGATTCCACAAATAAGTGAGACCATATGGTATTTTTCTTCCTCAGTCTGACTTATTTCACTTAGCATACTACCATCTAGGTCCATCCATGTTGTTGAAGGTGGTAAGATTTCATTCTTTTTTAATACTCCATTATATATGTTTACCACAGTTTCTTTATCCAGTTGTCTATTGATGGGCACTTGGGTTGTTTCCATATATTGGATATTGAAAAAGTGCTGCAATGAATATAAGGCTGCATGTATCTTTTCAAAGTAGTGTTTTGGATTTCTTCAGATAAATTCCCAGAAGTGGAATTGCTAGGTCATAAGGTATTTTTAATTGTTTCAAGAACATCCAAACCACTTTTCATAGTGACTGCACCAATTTGCAATCACACCAACAGAGCATGAGGGTTCCCTTTACTCCAAATCCTTGCCAACACTTCTTGTTTGTTGATTTATTGATGATCCCCATTCTGATGAGATGATATCTTGTGGTTTTAATTTGCATTTCTCTGATGATTAGTGATGTCAAGCATCTTCTCATATGTCTATTGACCATGTGATTGTCCTCTTTGGAGAAATATCTATTCTGGTCCTCTGCCGATTTTTTAATTAGATTGTTTGATTTTTAATGTTATATGAGTTCTTTATAAATTTTGGGTATTAACCCTTTATCACATGTATCATTGGCAAATATCTTCTCCTATTCATTTGGCTGTCTTTTACTTTTTAGGCATAAGTGGTATTATTTCTTCCTTAAGTGTTTGGCAAAATTTGCAAGTAAAATGGTCTGGGCATGACGTTTTCTTTGTAAGAATGCTTTTAAGTTTGAATTTAATTTACCAAATAAATAGAGGACTATTGAGATTATCGAATTTTTATCACTTGTATCCTTCAAGACGTCGACTCAGTTTATCCATTTGAATTTATGGTCATAGAATTATCTTTAGTATTCCCTTGTTACCTTTTTAATATCTACAGGATCTGTTTTGACATTCCTCCCTTTTTTTCCTCTGAAGTTATTTATTTAATGATTTATTTACTTTTTTTTATGCAACTGTAAATGGGATTGTTTTCTTAATTTCTCTTTCTGACAGTTTATTTTTGGTGTATAAAATGAAACATTTCTGAATATTAACTTTGTATCCTGCTACTTTACTGAATTTATTTATTAGTTCTAATAGTTTTTCTATGAAAATTTTATGGTTCTCTGTATATAGAATTATATCATCTGCAAATAATGGCAGTTTTACTTCTTTCTTTCCATTTTGGGTACTTTTTATTTCTTTTTCTTATCTGAGTGCTGTGTCTCGACTTCTAGTACTTTGCTGAATAAAAGTGCTGACAGTGGGCATCCTTCTTCTTCCTGATTTTTAAGGAGAACGCCTTTGGCTTTTCTCTGTTGAGTATGCTATTAGCTGTGGGTTTGTCATATATGGCCTTTATTATATTGAGGCATGTTCCCTCAATTCCCACTTCGCCAGGAGTTTTTATCATACATTTTTGCTGGATATTGTCAATTTTTTTTCTGCATCTATTGATACGATCATATGATTTTTATCTTTCATTTTGTTTATGTGGTGTATCATGTTAATTGATTTGTGAATATTGAACAGAACTCCTTGCATCCCAGGACTAAATCCCACTGGATCATAGCGTATGATCTTTTTAATGTATTGCTCTATTCAGTTTGCTAATACTTTGTTGAGGATTTTTGCATCTATGTTCATCAGGGATATTGGCCTATAATTTTCTTTTCTTGTAATGTCTTTTTCTGGTTTTGGAATCTGGGTAATGGAGACCTCATATAATGAGTTTGGGAGCTTTCTTTCTTAAATTTTTTGGAATATCTTGAGAAGGATAGGAATTAATTATTCTTTGAATGTTCAATAAAATTCACCTGTGAAGCTTTCTGGTCCAGACTTTTGTTTGTTGGGAGCTTGTTGATTACTAATTCATTTTCATTAGTAGTAACTGGTTGGTTCAGATATTCTGTTTCTTCTTGATTCAGTTTTGGAATACTGTATGTTTCTAGGAATTTATCCGTTTCTTCCAGATTGTCCAGTTTCATGGCGTATAATTATTTGTAATATTTTCTTATAATCCTTTATATTTCTGTGGTGTCCATTGTTGCTTCTCCTGTTTCTTTTTTTATTTTATTTATTTGGACCCTCTCTTTATCTTGATAAGTCTGGTGAAAGGTTTATTAATTTTGTTTATACTTTCAAAGAACAATCTCGTAATGTCATTGATTGTTTTGTATTTGTTTTTTAGATTCTATCCCGTTTATTTCTGCTCTTTCTTATCTCCTTCCTTTTACTCACTTTGGGCCTTGTTTGCTGTTCTTTTTCTATTTCCTTTACATGTAAGGTTGGATTGTTTATTTGAGATTTTTCTTGTTTCTTGAGATAGGTCTGATGTGTTATGATTTCCCTTTTAGGATTGCCTCACCACGTCCCATAGATTTTGGGTCATTGTGTTTTTATTTGTATTTGTGTCAAGGTATCTTTTGACTTCTTCTTTGGTCTCATTGTTCACACATTCATTATTTAGTAGCGTGTTATTTAGTCTCCAAGTGTTTGTGTGTTTTCAGTTTTTTTGTTTTTGTTTTTTGAATTTCTAGTTTCAAACCATTGTGGTCAGAGAAGTTTCTTATTATGATTTCAGTCTTCTTAAATTTATTGAGATGTGTTTCGTGTCCTAACATGGTCTATTTTGGAAAATGTTCCATGTGCACTTGAAAAGAATGCATATTCTGCTGGCTTATGGTGAAATGCTCTACAAAACATGAAAACCATGTGGTCTAATGTGTCCTGTAAGGCTGCTGTTTCCTTGTAGGTTTTCTGTCTGTAAGACCTGTCTATTGGTGTCAATGGGGTATTAAAGTCCCCTACTATGACTGTTACTGTCAATTTCTCTCTTTATGTCAGTCAATATTTGCTTTATGTATATAGGTGCGCCTATTTTGGATACATAAACGTTTACAAGGATTATATCCGCTTGTTGGTTTGACCCGTTTATCATAATGTAATGTCCCTCTTGACTCTTATTATAGCCTTTAGTTTAAAATCTATTTTGTCTGATAGAAGTATTGCTATCCTGTATTTTTTTTTCCCCACTTCCATTCACATGAAATATCTTTTTCCATCCCTCTACTTTGTCTGTATGTGTTTTTTGATCTGAGGTGAGTTTTTTGCAGGCAGCATATGTAAGGGTTTTGTCTTTTTATCCATTCAGCTACCTTATGTCTTTTCATTGAGCATTAATCCATTTACATTTGAAATAATTATTGATAGATACATATTTTTTCATTTTATTATTTATATTCATGTGGTTCCCCCTTCCCCTTCTTCTTCTTAAAGAAATCCCTTTAACATTTCTTGTAATTCTCATTTCATGGTGATGAATTCCTCTCACTTTTTCTTGTCTTGGAAGCTCTTCATGTTTTCTTCAATTTTAAATGATTGCCTTGCTGGGTAGAGTACTCTTGGTTGTAGGTCCTTGCTTTTCATCACTTTGAACATTTTGTGCCCATCCCTTCTGGCCTGCAAAGATTCTGTGGAGAAATCAGCTGATAATCTTATGGGAACCCCCTTGCCTTTCTCTTGATGCTTCTAGGATTCTCTCTTTGTCTTTAAAATTTGCCATTTTAATTATAATGTATGTTGGTGTGGGCCTGTTTGGGTTCATTTTGTTTGGGATTCTCTGCACTTCCTGGGCTTATATATCTATATCCTTTGCCAAATTAGGGAAGTTTTTCATCATTATTTCTTCAATGCAAGGTTCTTGGTCCTTTGTTTTCTCTCTTCTCTTTCTGGCACCCATATGATGTGAATGTTGTCACACTTGATGTTGTTCTGGAGGTCTCTTAAAGTATCCTCATTTTTATTTTATTTTATTCTTTTTCTCTTTTTGCTATTCTGATTGGGTGTTTTTTGCTACCTTCTCTTCCAAATCACTGTTGCGATCCTCTGCTTCATGTAGTCTGCTGATGATTCCTTCTAGTGCATTCTTCATTTCAGTTATTTTATTGTATTCTTCACTTGTTAAAATGACTCTGTGTCTTTTTGTGTGCTTACTATCACTGTTGAAGTTCTCAGTTTTGAACCATTGTTTTGAACTCTGTATCTGGTGATTGTTTACTTCCATTTTGTTTAGTTTTTTTCCTGGAGTTTTCTCCTATTCTTTCATTTGGGACATATATCTTTGTTTCCTCATTTTTGTCTGCCTTTGTGTGTTTGTTTCTATGTATTAGGTAGATCTGCTACATCTCCCAGTTTTGGCCACATGGCCTTATGTAGTAGGTGCCCTGTGAGCCCAGTGGTGCAGTCTCCCTGGTCCCCTGTGTACAGCTCTCTTGGCATATCCCTTTGTGAGTTGTGTGTGTTCCCTCTTGTTGTAGTTGAGCCTTGATTGCTATTTGCATATCAGTGCATAAAACTGTCAGGCTCACTAGCTGTATGGTTTGATCACATGCTCAACTTATAGGCTTCTGTGTGAGGTGCTAACCCCACAGAATGGGGTTTGCCCCAGTAGGCTCTGGTGTCTGTTGGGATTTCCCTTTGTGTGTGCTGTTTGTGGGGCTAATTCAGTGGTTCTCTGCTGTGGTCTGAAACCAACCTCCATGTATGTTGGTTCTGCGGCCTCTTGGGCAGGGCTCTGGCGCAGGCACATATCAGCCACTGCCTGTGACCAGCTGGGGACTATCTGGTAACAGCTACAGAGCAGTCCATGGTTAGTCACTGCCTGGGCACAATCTGGAGGCATGTGAGAACAGCCACACTATGAATTGAGGATGGCTGCCATTAGTATGGGGCCTGGGTTAGGTCCACAAAAAGTCCATGGCACCCTGAGACCTGCTGATGCCTGACAGTCTCCATGAGTCTCAGCCACTGATAGAGCCTCCTGAGGTATGTGAATTGGGTGAGGCAGGGTATCAGGGAGTCACCAGGGTGACATGAGTAGTGTTCACCATGTTAATATAGATTCTGGTTTGGTTCCAGTTCTGAGCCTGGAGCTACTCAGCAAAAGTCTCAGAGCACACGGAGGCCAGCCACCAACCACCTGGCACCTGCAGAGCCCTGAGAGTTGTCCAAAAAGAGTGTGGGTGAGGCTGGTGGCTCGCTAAGAAAGTGCCTCTAGTGTTGTGTAATTTGGGCGGAGTGAGGTCCCGAGGAATCACCAGAGTGGAGTGAGTGGAGTTCAACAGTTCAGTGTAGTCTCAGATTTGGCTGTATAGGGGAAGACTAACACAGGAAAGATGGTGCGCCTTGAATGGGAGGATTCTACACAGGGAAAATGGTGATTGTCTCTTTTGTCCTCACCCTGAAGACACACAACTGTCTCTTCCTGTATGTTTCTGACATGTCTAGAGTCACTGTCCCTCTGCCAGAGCCCAGGGTGAGTGCCTGCAAGTGAGTTAGTCTGTGCACGGGCCCTTTAAGAGAATGTCTGGGTTTCCCACAACTTTCCGTCTCCCCCCAATGGTTGGAATCCCCACTGTTTTCCACAGCCAGATGATGTGAAGGCTCATCTTCCTGTCACTGGTACTTGGGTTTGACCTTGGTGTGGTGCTTGGGTCCTTCACTCCTCTGGGGGAACCTCCATGGCTGAGATATCCCACCCAAATCTCCACCATTACACACAGGTATGGGGCCAACCATTTCACATCTCAACCCCTCTGACCAGTCTTGACATGGCTTTTTATTTGTATTCTTAGTTATAGGACTTATGTTCAGCCAGACTTAACATGGTTCCCCAGGTTGATTTTTCTATAATTTAGTTGTGATTTTAATGTGGTCACAGGAGGAGGCAAGCATAACATTTGTCTACTCCACCATCTTGGATTATCCTGAAGAACTTCCTTTAGCATTTCTTTTAGAGCAGGTGTGCTCGCTGAAAATTCTTAAGTTTTCTTTCATCTGAGGATATCATTATTTTTCTCTTCTCAAAAGATATTTTCCCTGGATATAGAATTCTGAGTTGGCACATACTGTTTTCAGCCATTTAAAGATGCTATGATTCCACTTTTAGGTTTTTGGAGAGAAATTCAGAGTTTACAAATTATTTTCCCCTACACATAATGTGTCACTTTTAGCTGAGTGCTTTCAAGACTTTTTTCTTTGTTTTTTATTGTTGTTGTTTGCTTTTTAGTGTTTGAATTTAAAGTATCCAAGCAAGTTTACTTTGATTTTATTCTGGTTTGTATGTGTTGAGCTTACTGAATCTTTAAGTTTAGATTTTTTTACCATGTTTGAGATGTTCTCAATTCTTTCTTTCTTTCTTTCTTTCTTTCTTTCTTTCTTTCTTTCTTTCTTTCTTTCTTTCTTTCTTTCTTTCTTGTTGTTTGTACTCTACTTTCTTTTTCCTTTCATTTTGGGACATTAATAATGCAATGTCAAAGTTCCTTAGATTTATTTATTTACTAATTTTTTTCTCTCTATTCTTCAGATTAGATAATTTTCAATGACCTACCTTCCCTTTCACAGACAGTCTCTTCTCTCATTTTCATTTAGTTATTTAAACTCTTCTTGTTATTATTATTAATATTATTTTGTTCTTATTAATTAAAAAATTATATTTTTTAGTTCAAAATTTCCACTTGGTACGTTTTTATTTATCTACTAGGAACTTTTAGTTTTCCAATTATTTCAAATTTATTCACCTTTACTTCATGAAGTGTAGATTTTATAGATGCTTTAAAGTTGTTGCCTAATTGTTATGGACTTAATTGTGTTCCTCTAACATTCATATGTTGAAACCCTAACTCTCAATGTGACTTTATTTGGAGATAGGGCCTTTTGGGGGTTTTAAAGGTTACATGAGGGTAGGGTTCTCATAGAACTGGTGTCCAGATAATAAAAGGAAGAAACACCAGATATTCCTGTTACTCTGTATGCACACAGAAGAAAGCCATGTTAGGACACAGTGAGAAGGCAGCTATCTACAAGCCAGAAAGTGTTGCCTAGACACCAACTTTGACAGCATCTTGATCTTGTATTTGTGACTTCAGAACTGAGAAGATAAACTTCTGGTGCTTCAGTAACCCATGCTGTTATGGCAGCCATAGCAGACTAATACACTGATCATTCTCCATTTGCATCATCTCAGGTTTACCATCTGTTGATTGACTTTTCTCTTGAGAATTGGTCATGTCTCTGGTTCTTTGGGTGTCAAAAAGTTTTGTAATGTATTCTGAACATTTTGAGTATTATGTTATGTAGCATCTTAAGAATTTCAAGGTTGAATATATTTAGATTTGATGATTATGTTGAAAAGAGGCACCTAAGAAACTTGTCTTAATTTTAAGTTTGCATAAGAACAAAACTTTGATTTATATTGTATAATTTTACTTGATAGGGTTAAGTGCAGTTGATTAATATTTTAAGAAACAAAGAGTCCTCCTCTGTCTAAGTCTGCCTTTCTTTCTGTGATTACATCTGATAGCTTGAGACTAAAAGAAATGTTGGTGATTTGAGATAAATCCACTCAACAATTATTTTGCAAAATCAGTTGTTTTGACTAATTACTTAGTGCTTTTTTTATGTGTTCTCCAAGTTAAGGCATTAGTAGAATTATATATTCATGTACAATTTAGAAATAACTCCCTTTTTGTGTAAATAACACATAATGTGCTTCTCAAAATATGTTTAATTCTGTCATTTGTAGCAGAACAATCTTAATAATTTGTAAAATTGTATTGTTTGACATACATAATAGAAAATATTTAAAAACCATATAAGCATTGAAAAAGTAGGTTCTATTGTCATTATAACTGGTAAGTAATATATTTGAAAATTGATGTTTATGTCATTAAAATATTTAGAAAATAAGTTTATGTTAATAAAAAAGCTATTGTCTAGAAGAAGTGTTGTTTCAAAACATGGTTATTGCATGTAATAACTGACATTAACATAATTTCCCATAAGTTGAAGTTTTTTTCTGTGAACTAAAAATTCAGCTATTTATGTAGTCTCTATTGCTTAATACATATCAAATTCTCAGCATTAGCCACAGTTATGAGAATAAAGTCCAGTAAGCTGCAACAAATTCCTTTCCTTGCAGCTAATATAAATTAATAATGAATAGGACAGGAACAAGTATTTTAGCAGTTATGCAGATCCCCTACCATGCCAAATTACACTACATTAACAGAACATCAAATTGCAAATGCTGATTTACAGTGGTTTAAAGGCCAAATTGCCTATAGTCTGCAGAACATATGCTATTGAAGACCCAGGCACAGTAAAGCCTATTTGTATGGTCAAGAAAGTGGTTTAGGAATGACTAGTGTGGTGTGGTGTAATGTGGTTTGGGGTGTGTGTGTGTGTGTGTGTGTGTGTGTGTGTGTGTGTGTGTAGAACAAAATAGGCAATCTAATTCCATAGAATTCATGAGCTTTTGGAATGCAAATTTCAAGTGTCAAATCTTAATTAAAAAGTACCAGTCAGCACTATTTAAAAATTGGAAGAGAACTAAGTGGTGGGTTGCTGGAAAATGTGCAGTTCACCTTCTAAATAGAGTAGGTATGCTGACAGGTATATAATTAACTTCTCATTAAGTGAAGGACAGGAAGCCAACTCTAGTTCCTTGAAGGGAGGAGCTTCAGTAATTTTCAAGGTTGGGGAAAAAAGGTTCTTCAATCAGTGTTAATTTATAATTCCCTTTATTTTTCTAAAGAGAATCTTTTTATATTATTATTATTGAACTTCCCTGAACTTTAGAAAGCAGTGACATTTGCAGAGTTCAGGTTTTATTTTAAGAAGTTAATATTGACATAAGCACCTTATGTCAATTAGAGAACACTCTCCCAGTCATATTAGAATTCTGGTATCTTTGGGTCACTGTACTTATCAACTGGTATTTTGTTTGTTTTTTGTTTGTTTGTTTGCTGTATTGTTTCACTCATCTATTACAAGGTAATTAGGAAACTGTCATTTGGAAGAAAGAAATTTCAGACTTTAGGGGTCTGTCCTATAGAAATATCTTGGAAGACTTAAAATTCACAAGAGAGAGCACATACTTTGGACAATGACATGACTAAGAGGACAGTGTAACTCTCCTAGGCTCAAACTGGTTTGGAGAGGACAGTAGAAAATTGCCTTGTTCATGGTTTCTCTTACAATTATGTGCTAGTGTGAAATTTTCTATTGGGATTATTAATGAGAAAAAATATCTTCGAAATTATATCAATAGTTAACCTACCACAAGAAGCAAATTGAAAATCACTCCTGAAAGAAGTCTTGCTTCAGCTATCTCATGGATAAGGATTCTAGAAAAGGATTGGGAGAACTGGTTCACATAAGGAAGTGAATGGGTTAGAATTCTAGGTATGGGATCTTGATGGGAGGTGAGAATTGGAATACGTGGAAATTGTGCAGACATAGAGGAAGGAGATGGATATACAATGTTTTGTAACACTAATCACACTGATTTCTATTGTGCACACTGAAAATTTGGGGTTCCTGCATGGTAGAAAGATTGATAAACATTTGTTTTAGGATAATGCTTTCTGACTTTACTGTGTCTCTATTTGTTGTATGTACAGAGAACTTTGAGAACTGGCAACATAGATATAGAAAGTTTCAGTTTTTTATTGTGAATTAATAGCAAAAGAAGGCAAATCTTTTTACTATAGTACATTCTGTCAACTCAGCACATTCTGATGGCATGTATTCAGCTATTCATCAATGTGGAATTCCTCACTTGTAATAATGCTGATATTTATTGAACTAGGGGTTTTAAAAATAAAAAAAATCAACAAAACAAGCAATAACAAACATAACTGGGTTACTTTGTTTTCTATTTCTTTTGCATTTGTAAAAATTAAAGTTTTAAAGCAAAACAAATATTGAATGACTTGCTTATTTTAAACACTTAACTGTGGACAACGATAGAGGGAAAAAAAATCACAATGTGCTACCAGCTGCTAATTTCTACACACTTCATTAATTACTCAGAATTCAGAGAAGCAGGATATTTAATTAGTTTCTGAAATGCAAAAAAAAATAGCATTCAGTAAACATGCAAATGCATGCCACAGTTGTAGCATGAAGGTTTTTGACAGGAACCCTAAAGACAGTAAAATGTCAAGTAAAGAAAATCCTTGACAAAATAAAGCCAATGTGATAATTGCCAATGCAACCTAAAATTACAAAATCCATGTACAACAAAGAGCCATGACTAGTAAAATATGATTTTATTTTGGGGATCCATTTGTATTTACTCATGCTAAGAGCGTGGGAGTAGCCATGGTGTCTCACTTATACTGGATGTCCATCAAAAGTATCTTTGGAACCACCATGCATTCCCCATTTTCTTTCTATAGCAGAGATGTTCAATGAGGGGTAGCTCAGGTAGCTCACTTAGACAGCCTTTACAAAATTTTCATGACCTCTGATTCCCAGGAAATTGAGTATGCTCTAGAGGGCAGGGACTGTGGTGGAGAAGGAGTGTGCTTAAGCTCTTGTATTGAGAAAATGTTCTTCAATAAATTTGATATAATATATCACCCCTCCAATTTTGAACGGTTTTCCAGAGCTTTCTGAGATGGGCATGGAAATGTAGTGTAGTTCATTCAATCGTTCTTCCATTAAGCCAATCAGCCAGCCATTGATTCATTCAACAAATACTTATTAAATTTTTATAAGTGTCAGACACTATGCTTGGTTCTGGTGAAAACTATGAAAGGAAAAAGATTATCCTTGTCCTTGGAAATCTTAGAATTTAGGGGGGAAGAGGGAGAAATTGAGGTATTACAGAGACAATTCCAGGCAATTACAAGGCGGTTACAATTATAATGATAAATGCTATGTAGCAATTACAATGATAAATGCTATGATGATGAGGTGGTAGGTGCAGAATAATATTCTGAGTACAAGGGAAGATACCTAACCCAGATTTGGTGTGTGTGTGTGTGTGTGTGTGTGTGTGTGTGAGAGTTAGTGGGGCAGGTGGTGCAAGGGAGGGTTTTCAAAGATTAAGTTAGTGCCTGAAGAAAAAGTCACAAATATCCATTCCAGATGAAGGCGGGGGAAGAGTGGTCCAGGCAGTGCAAATAGCATTTTTATTGGCCTGAATGTGAAAGGGAAGATGACATATTTATATCAGTTTATAGTCTGTAAAGTAAAATTTAGCTGCTAATTAAGTATATCCTGGATGAAACTAAGAAAATTTAGCATGTAAAATGATAATAAAAGCAGCATAATATGATTTTAAAACATCTTGAAAAATATTGACATCTTTATAGAATTTCTCCTGTGGCCACTGAATGGACATGTATAAAGTATGTCATGCATTTAAACTCCCTAAAATTCCTCTTGACATATTTCTTTGCTCTAATCCATCTTTCTTTTCTTTCTTCTAAAAACTCACCTGCTTCCCTTGCCAATTTGCGTAAATAACTTTAACTTCTATTGACTTTCTTCTAAAAAATTGTGAGAGAAAAAATTAGAATACCTGTGAGGTGTGAGCAAAACATATAGCGAATGTTTAAATTTATAAAAAATAAAAATTATTACAGTAAATAACACATTGCCACTAACCCCCCTCAAAATACTTCTCCTTACTTCAAACACATTCATCCCATCATTCTTGCCTCTTTCTGAAGCCTTTCCGTTGTGATCGCAAAATATGGCGAATGCTGCTGCCGAGTGCCATCCAACTGAACGGCAGGGATCTTTGATATGGGAAGCGGGGCGTGGAACATTAGTAACAGTGTGTGACAAGTTTCAACTTGTTTGGTGCAGTCAGTTGGGTGTGACCTATAGTTGAGAGAAGGTGTATTTTAAAGTGTGTTGTAAATCATGGATCACAAATAACGCATTAACATGTAATGGGCAAATGGTTTCATCCTCCCTCATGACAATTCTCTGTGTCACACATCCCTTCTGGTATATGGCAATATCTGTCAAATAAGAACATTATGGTGTGTTCTCATCCAATTATTTACCAGATCTGGCTCAGTGAGACTTCTGGCTCTTCCCCAAAGTCAAAATGACCATGAAAGGTTAACATTTTGACTCAATTAAGGACATAGAGGCAGCTACAGCTATGAGAGCAACTAAAGACACTCACAAAAGACGACTTCCAGAACTGCTTCAGAAAGTTGCCAGAATGATGGGATAATTGTGTTCGAAGTGAGGGGGATTATTTTGAGGGAGATTAATGGCAATGTGTCTTTTACTGTAATAATTTTTTTTAAACATTCATCATATTGTTTGATCACACCTCATATAGTAAAGTATTCTAAACAGAGTTATTCTTTTATCATACTCTGAGCATTTAGGGAAATACAGTTGACCTTTTAACAACACTGGGTTTAAAAGTGACAAACCTCCCTTCCCTTGCTGTTGAAACTCCCCACATAACTTTTAACTCCTTGAAAACTTCACTACTAATAACCTACTGTTGACTGGAAGCCTTACTGATAACAGAGTCAATTAACACATATTTTGTATGTTATATGTATTATATACTGTATGCTTACAATAAAATAAGCTAGAAAATAAACAATGTTATTAAAAAAATTATAAGAAAAAAAACATTTACAGTAGTGTATATATTTATTGAAAAGATTCCTCTTTAAGTGGACCCATGCAGTTCAAACCCATGTTGTTCAAGGGTCAACTGCATACTGACTTATGGCCATGGCATATTGAATGCCTACCAAGAGTTGGCTGTATTTATTCCCCAAAATGTTCATGCTAATCTTATTCTAATTACATAATTAATAAGAGGATATTTTTGTCCCTGGCATATAAAGACTGACAAGACAGCATTGAATTTACTAATAAAACATTGTTTCATTTGAGTGATGAAAGTGAACACCAGACTGGAGTAAACTCATGCATGAATGTCTAACCAGGAAGTAAAGACTGAGTACAAACACCTCTTTCAACAAAATAGGCTGTGAAAAGGAGACATGGAATAGTGGAATAGGTTAGAGGTGACATGGATTAAGGGAGAGTTTTTGTCATTAAATGAGAGACAATTAAGCATGTTAGATACAGCTAAAAAGGACTCTAAAGAGACAGAAAATCTGAAGACACTGGGAAAGGAAGTGACAGTCATGAGAATGTCCAAGTAGAAAGGTTTGTCTGAAAGATCGTTGTCTTTGGAATAGTATACATCGAAATTTAGTTTAAAGCTCTGCAACTAATACCAATTGTTAATTTTTGTAACTTCTCACAGTCTCATAACAATGGGGTCAGATAATGCCTTTTAATTTGTGTTAAATCAAATATATAAAGGTATCAGACATATTTGTTTGTATATGTTGGTTCCCTGTTAATAATTTAAGACCAAGAAGTTTGAAAATTTTGAGTAAGTGTTGTAGCCACAAAAACAAGAATCATAGCTTATATTAATACATATTTGCTGAATGAATAAATGAACAAATAAGTTAATGTTGTACACATGGAGTCTATGTCACAGAATGGGAAAAAACTAAAATAAAATAAAAGCTGGCTGACTTTGCTACCCTGTCCCAAAAATGTAATACAAATCTGCTTATGAGTTTTCTTCCAAAGCATATGTTTTTGAAATCCAATATTTTGAATTTTATTAGTTAGCTTACAACTTGGTGACCTGCTAAGAGATATTACTTGATATGGTTCATTTACACTTTAGTTGAATAATTATTTTAGATCAAGTTTTTAATCAGGTTTAGGCAAGAAGGTTACTTGGCTCATGAAAAAAAATAGTACCTCTGAATGGGGAAAAATGGTACAAAATAGATGAATTGGTGGTTGGAGACAATTACTTCCTACAAATTCACACAGGAAAGATACCTATTACTTCCTCCTGATCCCTGAAGATACCTCAGTACCAAGTCAGGCCAAGGGGGGAAAAATGAAACAAAACAAAACTGGGAAAAGGGTACTAAATAGCCGAAGTTGCTTTTATCTAGAATTTTATGAATTTGGAAAATAAATTCTAACTTTTTTCAATGTTTAATTCCTATTGTTTCTAAAATGCTGATAACAAGTCTACTTATGTGACAACATTGGGCATATATGAATTTATACTCCTGTGAACTCTGCATAGTTATTCTTAAAGATTGAATACATAGGGCTCTAATAGATAAGATGCCATGCCTGACGTCACCCGGGTATTTAGTAGAGAGCCCTGTATTCAAACTGAGGCCTCCCAATGGCACACAGTCTTCTTTATTTCCATTATTATGAATTTGTGTTCCATATCTGAGTGTCAAAAATAGGTACTTGCTGTTGGTGATACCAAAGATATAATGTGATAGAATTCCTAGCTTCAGGAATATTAGGGTACATTACTTCTCAAAATATTGCTTCCTAGAGGAGTCTTTGTAAACTCTGACAGTGATAACATAAGAATAGTTGGTTGACTTAGTTCTGAACTTTGGGATCAAATTTGAAAAATATAGAAGCTATAATTATGTTGAATGTTTATAAGTCATTGGGGAAAGTGCAATGCCTTTTTAAAAAATATTTTCTTGTTTAATAAATCCTAGAGAAATTCAGTTAAGACATCTGATATCTCATGGACTTTGAATATGGCCTTTTGCAATATTTATTTAACTAGTTCCCTGCCTTATATCTTTCTTATCTCATGGACTTTGAGTGTGTGTGTGTGTGTGTGTGTGTGTGTGTGTGTGTGTGTATGTGTGTGTGTGTGTCAGAAACTATTAATAAAATCTATATTCTATATGAAAAAAATAACACTTTTCTTTCAGTCCTTATTACTCAGTAAAATTTTGATTGACTAATAAATGGTACTGTAACTATTAAATTGCCTTACGTTAATGCACAAAACAGACAAGTGTCTATAAAGTTATCAAATCACTAAATGCAAGAAAAACAATGAAATGTAGTGTAGTTTTAGGATATTTTATATTTTTCTATGTCAAACACTAGATAATTATTTTGAAAATTACCAAAGCTTATTTTAATGAAAATTGTGTAATTATATAAATAAGAAAAAGTATTTTTCTTTTTTCTTACTTTCTTGACCTCTGAGTGAACAGGAACCATGCTGGCCTGAAAAAAAAAAAAAAAAAAGAGGCTAACTGTGAGTAAATTCAAATGAATTTTTCTAAGACACATAGATTCAGTTAAGCATACAAGTCTCTGAGGGCATTAGAGAGTTCTTGGTCTCACATATGCTGAATTGCCTCTCATGGGTAAAAAAAAATAATGTATTTACAGAGTCAGTATATTTTCATACTCAGTCATTAAAACAGTCATTAGTTGATTACAAACAAGAAAATCTAGTAATCATGTGGATATATTTCTTAAGTGAGTGCTCTATATAGTTTTGGTTTCTAGATCATTTGTCACCCCTCATAATCTGGCTTTTACCAGAGCCTCCTGAAGTGGGCTCACAATCAACATTATCCTATGATGACAGGTTCCCAGCATCTAGCATGGTGCTTGTGATATAAATATTTATTAATGTTTTGCCATTACAGTCACCTTTCTTTCTTGAAATAGAAAACCTGGACCTCAGTGATGTTGCTTTATTTTGTTTCTTTTTCCCCCTTCTCTGCTTTTCAAAAGTCTCTTCTCTCAGGCCCAAAAGCAAAATTGAGTTATAACTCATGCCTTTGGAGATTTCAGCCATTCTGTGGGATCACCAGAAATGAATTCATTGTGATGTTTAAGCTTCTGTACTTCGCACTTTCGTGGGTCACTTCCCAAATCCCAAACAGAATTTTGTATTTGCAATATTACTTTATTTTTCTTAAAGAGCCCTCTCCCCTAAGTTGATACATTTCAGGTCTCACAACACCTGGGTCTGTCCACAATTTTACATAAATATATATATTTTTTCTAAACTGTTTTCTGAGATCTATGTCCTGCTAGAGTTTCCTAACTTCTCATATTTAGTATGATTGAAAACAGCTGTTCTTCCTTCAAACTAGCCCCCCACCCACCCCACCCACCCCCAACTTACCTGCCTATTAAGGGCAATACAGTGCTCTCAGTCATCCAAAATGAAAACCTGAAAGTCGTAATTAAACATTCCATTTTTGTCTCATCCCATATTTATAGTTAATAATCCCTATCAATCTTCATTTAGTTTAGACCACTCGGTTTCTGTTAATGCTGTCCCAATTCAGGTCCTTGTCACCACTTCTTACCTCCCCCACTACTCATACCTTTGTCTAAGTCACCTCTGTATTGTTACCTTTTATTATTGCAATCGGTCTGGCTTCTACTTGTGCCCTGCTCCTGCTTGAGAGTCTGTTTTCACCGTATCAGTCATAGTTATTTCCTTAACACAGAATCATTCCTTTAAAATACAATTATTTTCTTAAAACATAATTGTTTCTTTAAAATAGTTGTTTGTTTAAAACAGAAATAAGAACATGTCACTCCTCTTCTCAAACTTGCCAATAGCTCCCATTTTCCTCAGATAAAAAGGTAGTGTTTAGATGATCTCACAAGTAATCTATTTGATCTTCCCAATTCCCCCTCCAATATCTCACTTTCTACTTCTCTTAAATCACCTAATTCCAGCTGTGATGGTTTCCTGTTTCTCCCTTGAATATTCTGGTACCCTTTGGCCTTAGGGTCTTTCCCCTGGAACCTTCCCCTGCTTGGAGCATGTTTCTCCCAGATATTCATATCACCTACTCATTCAAGGTTTTCCTTGAATATCCCCTTCTTGATGAAGCCTGCTGTGACTAGTTTAAAATTGTAATTCCCCACCATTTCCCATTTCATGTTCTTGATGTCCTTTCTCTGTTTATTTTTTCCCCAAATAATTTAACACCTCCTCACACACTATACAATTTACTTTATTGTTATCATTACTATTATTATTATTATTTTGTTATTTATTATTTGTCTCCTTCTGCTGGAATGTAAGCTCTATGAGGTCAGGGATTTTATTCTGCTTTGTTTACTTCTGTAGTCTTGTCACCTGAGACAGTGCCTGACAGATAGTATGAGCTCAATAAATATTTGTTGAGTTTAATTAGTTTCTTAATTAATTTCTTCTGGCCTGGCCTTTTGCAATATTTATTTAACTAGTTCCCTGCCTTATATCTTTCTTACCTCATCCAGCTGCCATTCTGTAGTAAACTGATTGTTTTGTCGCTCAACTCTATTCATATACTTTTGCTTAAATCCTTCAATACCTTCAAATTTCCCATCACAAAAAGTGCATCTTCTTGGCATGCTAGTAAAAACCCGTATACTTGGCTTCCAAGCTTTCTTTCCCGTCTCAGTTACTAAAAGTCACCTATAATACCTGACTCTTCATCTTCCTATTTCCTGGCATTTTGTTTAGCTCCTTTTCATCCTTCATCGCAGGTACCCAACCTACTTGGATGAGACCTAGCTGGAAACACATTGCCTAAAAAACAAATACAAACTTTCACATCAACTCAACTATCAGTGTTCTTTCAAGTATGCAGATATATTTATTGGAAACGAATTTTATAAGAAATCAGTTATTTAGTGAATTTTTTTGAGGTCATTATGGCTTTTGTTTTCCCTTGTAATTTTGCAACTCTTGGGACTTGAATGATAAATAATCAGATAAATACTCCTACCCACCAACATGTAGCAGTTTCAGTTTATGAGAAAAATGAAATGGAAATATTAAAACACTTATATACAAAATGTACAATACATAATGAATAGTTCAACCTACTGGGCTGTTAATTATAATATTTCTTTAAAAATTCTCAAGTACCTGGGAAAATTCAGTTACATTCAAACAAGCTAGGGGATGTTCAATACATATGTTAATATAGTGTAACAAGATGTTTCTCTAGTGCTGTTGGGAAATGCGGAGTATTCACTCTGATATTCTTTAATTTATTTTAAAGGTCACATTTAATTTTCAGACATGATGCAATATGAAACTTCTTTCTGTCTTTATCAAAATTATTAAATATATGTTACCATTAAGAGTTTGCAAAAGCTATTTACCAATAATTATGTTTTCCTTAAAGCAGCTATTTTTACAGTGTTTTGCAAAATAATTGTTCACGGGTGATTATTTTGTTAATAATAATTGACAATGAATTAAAGGAATTATTAGTTTGTTTCAGTGTATACATAAAATTAATAAGGTTTTTAATATTTTCTAAGTCAGACTAGTTTGGATCTCAAACTTTTCTCTAACATATATAATAGTGAAGCTTTACTCTTATGTTGAAATGTGTCAAATAAACAAAGAAAAGCAAGCCAACAAAACAAAACAATACCAGCTATTAAAGTTAAAGTGCTTTTTATGGTGATCTGATTTTTGAATCAGGTTTGGAAGGTAATAGCTCAAATTAAATTTTGGCGTGTTGTGTAAAAATGTAAACTTTTTTGAATAAGAAAATAGTAAACTTGAAAAAGTAAAGGTTAAGCTAGTGTTTTAAGCCTTTATGGCAAAATCAGACTAATTTCACAACTGGTTCCACCAACTAGGCAAAAATTCCTCAACAAAAGATATGAATAGTGGGGGTAGGCAGGGAGGGGGAAGCAACCGAAAACCACTTGATCCCATGGCTGCATTTAAAGTTGAACTCAGAGATTACTAATATCAGAATAGTCTAACTCACAATCACTCAGAGGCAGGAAAAGTGGACCGAAATTTGTTAAACTACTTAGAAGAATATCTGAAATATCATTAAGAACTGGAACAATGCCAGGTAATTGAGAGAAAGCAGACAGGGTGTAAAACTTCTAACAGAAAAGAGTAATCAGAGTGCTACGACATGTGTGATGTCAGTACTAATGTTTTTCTTGAAGTCCCATATATTGAAGGGAAGTCTATAAATACCCAGAGAACAATAGACTCAGTAATATGGCTAGATAGGCTTATAAAAAAACCAATGATGCCAAGTGTTGTGTCTGTTTGCGGAAGAACAAAGCTAGTAGCATTGTGAAATACGACCTGTGTTTTATTGGAGCAATGGTTGAAGCCTTTAGTGGGGTGTCCCAGAAAAGTTAGTATTCTAACCTGCTTCAAGTTGGCTAGGATATGAGCACTGTCACATCATTTGCCATGCTGGCTGAGCCAGTGCAAAGGAAGGTGGTGATAAATGGGAGCATGTCCAGTTGTGAGGAAGTGGCTAGTAGGGGGGCTGCAGGAGCTTGGCGTGAGGTCAGGTTTTATTTTCCATCTTTATTAATCATCTCCAGGGGGGAATAAATTGCCTGCTAATGAAATTTGCAGAAAGTACTAAATTTTGAGGTGTTGCCAACATGGTTAACAAAGGAGAAATAAATATAAAGCATGCTATTTATCATTTATTTGGATTTAATCAAAATTGTTCCCAGAATACATTTATAAGCAATTCCCACAAATTGAATTTCAGAGGGGGAAATCTCCATCACACAGCAAGACAAATGGTCTGATAGTAGGGTTGCCCTCTGTATTCTGCTGGGTTAGAAGGAAAAAGGCAATATAATAGCAAAAATGCATTGGTTAGAATGTCCTGTTTTCACTTGCATTGAGTGCCAATTTGGAAAATGGAAAACTATCCAAGTCTTGAAAAATTTGCTTTAAGAATGTGCTATGAGCAAAAGCACATAGATTAAGGATAGCATACATATTCCCTTTATCTTCTTTTTCTAACTTGGCCATGTCCAGAAAACGTCGCTTTCCCTGACATTCTCTTAAGAGGGAGGTGTTTTTGTTTTTTTCTCATTTCCCGTATCAACCTAGAACCTAGAGTTAAGGTGGGGATTCATATTGCTTCTCATTGCTATTTCAATCTGACCTCCAGTCTATTGGCCCCTTCTACTTTTTTACTCTCTGTTACCTCATCTTCTCCTTTCATTGTATGTTGTTTAAACTCCATTTGCCTGTCACTGTATCTACTCCCTAGCATAATTCTCAACTCATTTGCTCCTCTCTCCTTTTGTTCTCCCTTTGTAAAGCCCAACCTGATTAAGTCCAATTATATTCCACATAGACACAGAGAAGCTGAATATGAGTACTCACTGACTGATGCAACTTTACATTTATGATCATAAAAATTAAGGATGCCTTTGACACTATGTAATGCTACTACATTTCATTAGCCAGTCCATCATCTATATTCTGAGAAAGTTATTTTGTACTTTCTTCTGTCTTCCCGAACTTCACTCATCCTTTTTTATTTCTTAATTCTCAGCTGGACATTTGGTTTTATATTTCATGGAAAAAAATACAGGCAATCAGAAGATAATCTCCATATCTTCTCAGATATGCTAATCTACTTACAACTGTTCCCGAAAACTGCTTTCCTTCCTTTTAGAAGAGATGAACTGGTCCCTCTGAATATTTCTTTCACTGCATATCGTAAGTTTTGATATGGTGAGTTTTGTGTACATTCATCTCAAAGTATTTTCTAATTTGTATTGTGATTTTTTTTATAGTTTACGTATAGTGTATTTAATTTCCATATAATTATGAGTTTCTCAAATTTTCTTCTGTTATCAATTTTTAATTTAATTTCACAGTAGTCAAAGAACATTCTTTGCACAATTTCAAGCATTTTAAATGTCCTAAAGATTGTTTTATGGCCTATAACATGATCTATCTTGAAGAATGTTCCTTGCACACTTGAGAAGAATACAGATTCCACTGTTTTGGGGGAGTGTTCTGCAGATGTTTGTTAGGTCTACTTGGATTATCCTGTCAAGTCTCCTATAGCATTGCTAATATTCTGCCTCGTTTTATTCATTATTGAAAGTGTGACATTAAAATCTCTATTATGGGATTTGTCTGTTTCTCCTCTCATTTATTGCTCTGTTTTTCATCATGCATTTTGGTGCTCTGTTATTGGTGAACCATGTAAAAGGCGCTCTCTCTCTCTCTCTCTCTCTCTGTATATATATATATATATATATATATATATATATATATATATATATATATATATATAAAACACACACACGTTTATAATTATTCTATCTTATTTATGGATTTCACCCTTTTATCGTTATAAAATCGTTGTCTTTATTTTTATTTACATCTTCCTTTTGTTTTAAAGTCTATTTTTTTCTGATATCAATATAGCCACTCAGCACTCTTATGGTTGCTGTTTTCCTAGAGTACCTTTTATTTATCTTTTCCTTTCAATTTTTTTTTTTGTATTTTTGAGTGTACAATTTGTCTCCTATAGAGAGTGCAGAATTGGATATTATTATGTGTTTCTTTGTTTGTTTTTATCTAGTCTGACAATCTGTTCCTTTTGATTGGACTGCTTAATCCATTTGTATTTAATATTATTGATATGGTTGAATTTACATCTGCCTTTAATCTTTTTTTGCGTTAATAAGCAGATACATGAGTATGTTTTTTATTCTTGTTGTTCATACTAAAGTTAGTATATTACAGATATATTCCAGTTACATTTTTCCATGTAATATATATTCTGTATATTTCAACCTTGACTGCTTCTCATGATTTTTTCCGCTACTTTTCTGATTATTGCCATAATCATTGCTTAATGATTATTGCTTTAAACATAGCAATAGCCTTTTACCTGGTTCACCAAGTAGCCAAAGTGATATATTTTAATTATTCATATCTCCCTATTGTGTTCAGAGGAAAAAAAACCAAACACTTTTCTGTTATTTCCTAGCATCCCCTGTCTATGTAGGTCTGCCTTCTGTCATCTTTAACCTACTTCATGTCACTCATCCTAGCCTTTTGTTCCCCCTTAAACAGGACAAATATGGCATCTTTGTAATTGCTGCACCCTTTGCCTGAAATACTATTACTTTATGGCTTGCCTCCTAACTTCATTAAGATCTAACCTCAAAGAACCCTCCCCTCATCTTACTATGACCCCTAAAACCAGATCAATATTATCAGTTTTTAATTTTTTCTTTATAACACTCATCACAATTTTACATAATATTATTGTCATTATTTCTCATTTGAAAGTAAGCTCCCTGTAGAATAGGGCTTTCATTTGGTTACTGCTGTTATTTCCTGAGCCTAGAATATGTCTAGTACAAAGAGTAGGTAATCAGTAATTTTTATTTAATGAAGATGTGAGTAAATTACAAAAAAATAAACCAAGGAGCTGAAGAGAATCACAATAAGTTAAATAAGCAATACGTTTGTTTTCTAGAAAAAAATCTTTATTCCTAATGTCAAATTTATATCAATTTGATTTTAATTATGGACAAATAATGATTTGATACTGTACATAACTCTCTGTCCCTTTACTATCATTACTTGTATCGTAATCTTTCTTCTTTTAAATTATTTCATTTATTTATTTTTAGTAAGCTTATTGGGGTGACATTGGTTAGTACAATTATATAGGTATCAAGTGTACAATTTTATAATATACCATCTATATACTGCATCATGTGTTTGCCACACAAAGTCAGTTCTCCTTCCATCACCGAATATTGTACCCCTTTATCCTCCTCTATCACCTACCTCCCCTCTTACCCTCTTGGTAACCACTAAACAGTTATCTGTGTTTATGAGTTTTTGTTTGTTTGTATTGTTTCTTTGTTGCTTTCAGTTTTATATCCCACATATGAGTGAAATCACATGGTTCTTGACTTTTTGTCTGACTTATTTCAGTTAGCATGATAATCTCAACATCCATCCATGTTGTTGCAAATGGCAGTATTTCATCTTTTCTTATGGCTGAATAATATTCCATTGTATATATGTACCACATCTTCTTTATCCAATCATCTATCTAAGGACACTTTAATATTGTCATCTTTGTTAATATATTTATGTATTTATTTTTTAAAGATGTTTATTAAAATATAGCTAAAACAATATTGTATTAGTTTCAGGGGTACACCATTGTTATTCAACATTTATATACCTAAAGAAGTGATCACCATGATAAGTCCAGCAACCATCTGACACTGTACCACACTATCACAATATTATTGACTATATTCCCTATGCTGTACATTAAATCCCAATAACTTGTTTCATACCTGGAAATTTGGACCTCTTATTCCACTTTACCTCACCCTTTTTAACTTTTAAATTACATATCACATTCAGTATTAATTTATATTAATTTCAGGGATACAGCATAGTGGTTAGATATTTATATAATTTAAGAAGTGATCCCCTTGTCTAGTGCCCACCTGGCACTATACATAGTTATTGCCATATCATTGACTATATTCCCTATTTTTACTTTACATACCCATGACTATTTTGTAAGTACCAATTTGTACTGTTTGATTCCTTCACCTTTTTTACCGTGACCTCCAACCCCCTCCCATGCATCACCCCAACAAATTTAGCACCCATCTGACACCATGCATAGTTATTACAATATATTGCCATATATGACTTATGCGATACCCTACATCCTTATGACCACGAGGTAGGACAATTAAGTTTGCAAACTTGCCACTGTGCGCTTACATTGGCAGCACTGTACAAACAGCTCAGCAAGGTTTCATGACCTTGGTATATCAGCGTCTCACAGCTGTGTTCATATCGATGTGTGGTGGTGTCTTACCGAGTGGCGTTCATTATTGTTGTGTGTTTTTGTGTGCTATTGCAGGAATGTCTGAACTTGAATTAGAAAAACAAACAAACATTAAATTTCCTGTTAAACTTGGCAAGAGTGGCAATGAAATCAGGGACATGGTAGTCCAAGTTTATGGTGATAATGCCGTGAAGAAAATGGATTAAACACTTTTCTGAGGGGAGAGAATGTGTCACTAATGAAGAGAAGTCAGGGAGGCCTGTAACAAGCAGAACTGATGGAAACATTGCAAAAATTCATTGAATTGTGTGTCAAAATCATCGGCTGATCGTGAGAAGCATAACAGACCAAGTAAATATTGATAAAAAAACAGTTAGGAAAATCTTAACTGAAAATCTTGCATGAGAAAGGTGTGTGCAAAATGGTCCCGAAGTAGCTCACTGATGAACAAAAGCAAAAGAGAGTCAAAGTTTGCCAAGACTTTTGGAGACCCAAGACCATGTTTTGGGCCATGTTATCACTGGTGATGAAACATGGGTGTACCAATACAACCCTGAAACAAAGCATCAAAGTGCACAATGGAAGTCAGCCAATTCTCCTCGACCAAAAAATTCCATCAGTCCAAATCAAGATGTTACTAATCTTTTTTGATATCAAAAGGATTATTCACTATGAATTTGTACCAACTGGACAAACAGTTAATGAATTGTACTATTTTGAAGCTCTGAAAATGCTGCGTGAAAAAGACGACCTGAATTTTTCCCCAACAATTCATGGCTCTTGCATCACAACAGTGCACCAGCTCACATGGCACTGTCTATGAGGGAGTTTTTAGCCAGTAAACAAATCACTGTATTGGAACACCCTCCCTACTCACCTGATTTGGCCCCCAATGACTTCTTTCTTTACCTAAAGATAAAGGAAATATTGAAAGGAAGACATTTTGATAACATTCAGGACATCAGTGTAATTTGATGACAACTTTGATGGCCATTCCAGGAAAATAGTTCCAAAATTGCTTTGAAGGGTGGACTAGGCACTGGCCTCGGTGCATAGCTTCCCAAGGGGAGTGCTTCAAAGGTGACCTTAGTGATATTCAGTAATGAGATATGTAGCACTTTTTCTAGGATGAGTTCGCAAACATAATTGTCATACCTTGTACTTTGTAAGAAACAATTTGTACTTCTCAATCACTTCCCCTTTTTAACCCACACTCCCAAACCCTCTCTCATCTGGCAACCATCAATATGTTCTCCATATCTATGAGTTTGTTTCTGGTTTATTTTGTTCTTTAGAGTCCATATAACCAACATCACATTGCATCTGTTTTCTTTGTCTGATATACTCCACTCAACACAATACCCTCCAGATCCATGCATGACACCACACATGGCAAGAACCCACTCCCTTCCAATGGCCGAGCAATATTCCATTATATATATATACCACCCCCTCTTTATCCATCAACAGACACCCAGGCTGCATCCACATCTTGGCCATTGTAAACATGCTGCAATAAACATATGGATGCTCAGGTCCCCTCAAAGTAGTGTTGTGGGTTTCTTCAGATAAATACCCAGAAGTGGGACTACTGGATCCTTCTTTGTCTCTTGTTATAGCCTTTGTTTTAAAGTCTGCTTTGTCGGTATAAGTGTGGCTACACCAGCTTTTTTCTTTTTTCAGAAAATATCTTTTTCCATCTCTTTACTTTCCATCTGTGTGTGTGTCTTTCAATCTGAAGTGAGTCTCTTGCAGGCCCTAGCCCATGTAAGGGTTTTGTTTCCTGTCCATTCGGCCCTCCTATGTGTTGTGATCGAAGCATTTAATACATTTACATTGAAAGTAATTATTGATAGATATGTAGCTATTGCCATTTTATTAGATTGGTGCAAAAGTAATTGTGGTTTAAAAGGTTAAAAACAATTGCAGAAACTGCAATTACTTTTGCACCAACGATATATTATTCATAATTTTGATTTTTCCCCCCCATCTTAAAGAAGTCCCTCTAGCATTCCTTGTAATACGGTTTTGGTGTTGATTATCTCCTTTAGCTTTTTCTTATCTGGGAAGCACTTGATCGGTTCTTTTATTTTAAATGATAGCCTTGCTGGGTGGTGTGCCCTTGGTTGTAGATCTCTTGCATCATGCTGAATATTTTGTGCCAATCCCTTCTGGCCTGTAAAGTTTCTGTTGAGAAATCAGCAGACAATCTTGTGGAATTTCCCGAAAAAGTTACTAGTTGCCTTTCTCTTTCTGCTTTTAGGATTCTCTCTTTGTCTTTAACCTTTGCCATTTTAATTATGAGTTGAATTCGCCCCAGTGGGCTCTGGAGCCTGTTGAGACTAACTCTTTGTGTGTGCCACTTGTGGAGCTAATTAGGCAGTGCTCCGCTGTGGTCTGAAGCTAACCTACAAGTATGTTAGTTCTGGGGCCTTTTGAGAGAGGCTACAGTGCAGGCCCAAGTCATGCGCTGTCTGTGACCAGCCAGGGACTACCTCGTAGGAGCTACAAAGAGATCTGCAGTTTTTCGTTGCCTGTGCTAACACTGGAGGGACATGGGAGAGGCCACACTATGAACTGAGGACAGCTGCCACCAGTACTGAGGTTAGGGTAGCTCTGCAAAAAGCCAGGGTATCCCAAGGCCTGCTACCTTCTGCCGGCTACCTTAAAGTTCAGCTGCTGATAAAAGCCTCATGCCGTATTCAAGTTGGGTAAATTAGGGTCTCAGGGAGTCACTACAGTGGGAAGCGTTGTGGTCACCAGGTTAACATAGACTCTGTTTTGGTGCCACTGCTGAGCCTGGAGCTACTCAGAAAAGTGTCAGAGCACTGATGCCAGTTGTCGGCTGCCTGGGGCCCGTAGACTCCGATAGTTTTACAAGAAAGAGTGCAATGGGGTTGGGGTTGGCTGCTTGTAGAGAAAGTGCCTTCAGCTGTTGAGGGGTTGGGTGGCCAGTGTTCCAGTGAGTCAGCTGGGTGGAGCCCTGGAGCTCACCAGACCAATCAGATTTAGATTTGGCTATAAGCGTAAGGGGAGGGCTCCACACATTAAGGATGGTGGCTGCCTGCCAGGTACATGGGAGGAGGATACCTCACAGGGAAAAATGGGACTGTTCCCCAGCCCTGGCCTCAAAGCCACACAACCTCAGTGTGCCTCCTGATGCCTCTGACACCCCTTCCTACCCCAGTCACTGTCTCTCCGCTGGAGCCAAAGGTGAGTGCATGCAAGCGAGTGAGTCTATTCGCAGGCCCTTTAAGAGGATGTCTGGGTTTCCCTGCAGCGTTCCATCCCACCTGGATGGTTGGGAACACTGCTGTTATTCACAACCAGATGTTGTGGGGGCTTCTCTTCCCAGGGCACAAGTACTCTGGGCTGGAGAGGCTGGTATGGGGCTGGGGTTTTTCAGTTTTCTGAGGAAACCTTCTGAGCTGAGGTATCCCTGCCAATTTTCATCCACCACACAGAGGTTTGGAACCAGCCTGTTCCGTGTCTCCGCCCCTTCTACCAGTCAGTGTACCTTCTTTATATCCTTAGTTATAAAAATTTTGTTCAGCCAGACTTCAGATGGTTCTCCAGGTTTATTGTTCTATAATTGAGTTATAGTTTTATTGTGTTCATGGAAGGAAGCAAGCAGTGTTTTTCTATTCTGCCGGTTGAGTCTCCTCCAATATATTTTATTTTTAACAAGGGAGGGCTGGAGAGGAATGACTTAATAGGATACTTGACTTTGCTTTGGATGGAAAGGTATAAACAAAATACACCTGACCAAGAAAATTCAAGACTTCTTGTGATTTATGTGATTTGTTGTCAGGGTACCAAAAGAGAATCTTAGGAAGATGTGTATGATTTAATTTTTTTATTACGCTTATTTCCTAGAGCTTTATTGGAGAAAATATAAAGAAGGTTTCTGTGTTAAGAACAGTATTTTTATACGGTTCTTGTATAGGGGTATAAATGTTGTTCTGCATTACATTTTTATACCCCCCCCCATAAAAGACAAGGAAACAAGATTATAAGGTGATTAATTGTTGACTTGAAAAGCTGATTGAGAGTGTCATGCTCTCTGCAAAAGAAAGCAGGACATGGTGAGGCTGAAAAGAAAAGGAACAACAATGGAGCCACGGATGGGGGTTCATACCACTATATTCTTGCTGGCAGCTGGGTTGGAGATACAGGAAGCAGGAGCCGCAATCTGCTGTCCGCTTCTCTGCCAACCCAATCCCACCCCACTTGCTAGCTGCAATCCACCCTTGCTAGCTTAGCCACGGCAGTTAAATCATGGCCAATGGCTAACTGGTTATAGCTGATGGCCAACTAGTTACAGCTGATGGCCATCTACTACCCAAGGCAGCACCTTTCCACGTGAGGTCGAGAGCCTGGAAACTGCTCTCCTGGCTCTGTCCCCACAGAGAGTAATTATTTTACCTTTACAAAATTAATTATAAAAGTTGCTGTGTTCAATTCATCAGATATTTTTCTTTTGTAACTTTTATGACTCTCCACAAGGAATTGTATTAGCAAGGTGAAAGCAGCATGACTGATTATCAAAGTTGGAATTATTGACAAAGAAAGGGAATGGAGCACTACAATGACATGAGGCAGTACAATGAAATAACTATATTTAAATATGTATCCTGGTCTATGTTGCTTTGTCCTTATACCTGCAGTCTAAAGTTGCTAATTCCTGGTTTTCTCCTTTGGAAGCCAGGTTGGCTGGGGCAATGTTTTTCTGGCCAGGTGCCATCTATACTCAAGCTTTCTTCAAAAGGCTCACCAGAAATTGAAAGAGAGGCAGGAGCTATAATCTTGCCAATTAATTAGAATGGAAGAAATGGATAATGGGGAGAAAACATGCTGCTGCAAAGTTGACCACATGCCTTCTCTTACCTTACACATATAAATATAAATATACCTTTCTTCATTTTTTTCCTTTTTAAAGGATTTTTTCCTTTTCTGAATTGTGAAATTAAGACAGATATTTAGCCTAATAAAAATTATGAAACAACATTTTTCTTTACTCGTATACTTTATTTAGCTTTCTACTGTCTGATCCCCTATTAGGCCACTCTGTCCTGAGTAACCCCTTACTCTTTTTCCCACTTCATTAATCAAAACTTGCTCTCAGGAAAGGAGTTGACAAACACATTTATACTAAGGCAAGAATAATAAATAGTATACTAACCATTGTTACCCATTCCTAGACAGTATCATCTATCTTGATAATCTTTATCACTCATGCTGTCTGTGTCCTCAAAATCCCTTTCAGTTGAGTATATCAGACAAAATGTATCAATTGCTCATAGTAGGTGCTGAGGAGAAAACCTACCTTCTGATCTTGCATGGAAATATAATTAGATTCCAAAGCTAGCTGACATCTTTTCCTGAGGTATTTTGAGTTTTTATTGAGTAAAAAATCCTGCATCCTGTAGATGATTATCATGTGATAAGGAAGGTACTAGAGACACATTTTCAAGAAAAGGAGCTCAACACTCTTCCTGAACATGGAATGATGATGCTCTTCCTGTTGGTACATTCAGTAGAATCTATAATACATTTCCATGAATTTCTCATGTGTTTCTCTGGTTAGTTTCTATATGTAAGTCTGGTTTTCTTCTCTGCTCTGAAGTTCTTTGAGGAGAGGAGTCATGTTTGCTGATCTTTGTTTCCTCCTTGGCCCCATGTCCTGGAATGAGTTTAATAAATGCATCGTATCTTTCACAGGATCCCATATTTAACTAATTTCATGGAAGACAGACTCAAGTTTGAGTAGCTAGTCAACATTTTAATGTAGGTATGGCCAAAAAGGAAAAGAGGCAAAAGATTTCATTTAAACTTTTTGCTTGCAAGTGATAGAAATCCAATTAAACTACTTTAAGCAAAAAGAAAAAAATAAGTGTTTCAAAAAGCAGTTATGTGGCTTTTTGAATCCAGGCTGGGCTATTCTATAGGTTCAAGGAAGATACTAGTTCTCTTTCCCTTTCTCTCCATATCTTGACTTTACTGTTTTCTTTCTTTTTTTTTAGACTGTCATTATTTCATGATGGCAGCGAACATAAATCCTGGAGCCTTATATTAGAAAATCTGAAGGTATATGGGATTTCCTTAGTATAAATTCAAACCTCTTGGATTACAACCAGCTGGACATCTGTGAAGTCTACTGCATTAGGAATTATGATTACTCACACCCAACAGGTGTAAAGGAGAAGAGGAGCAACATTATCTATGACGATTGGGATATGCTCTCCTTGATATCACCCTGTCTGTAGCTGTAATTTGTCAGAGGGAAGGACATGATCAGCATGTGAGAAACACAAACATTGATGACCTGGATTTAGTAGGTTTAAGCCAGGAAACACCATCATGCTAACACCATTTGGGGCTTTCAGAAACTGGTGAGACTATTAGTATTCATTTACAAAACAGAGAAGAGTTAGAGAACATGAGTTTCTAGGATACCAATAAGACAGACCAGGACACTGCTTTTTCAGAGCTTAAATTTTGGAAGTTCATTCAGAGAAATAGAGGGGCAGTTACAATGAGATAAGTGCTGTGACAAGAGAATTATAATGTATTATGGGTGCACAAAGGAAGGAGTGTTAATCTAAATAGTCAGTGCATCACCCAGGATATGGGATAGATAGTATTGGAAAGGTATAGGAGCAATGTGTGTGAGTCAGTAATTTTTCAAGAAAGAAACATTTTGAAAGCCATTCTTAATTACTTGTTTTTTGATATAACTTTTGTTGAATAGTTGAGTGTCACGATCCTTGAAGTAATTACCCTGTTTTCTAAGGATATTTTCTTCCACTATCTGCTACTACCGTATATATAGCTCACTGGTATGATAAGAAGGAAATATTTCCTGCTGTGATCTGGGTCTCGTTGAGTGCTTCATTGAGAACTCAATGATTTTGAGTGCAAGACAGGAAAGCAGCCTTGGAAGGCAAGTTGTACCTACCCTAACCCTGCATAGTGCACAGAATCTTGAATAAGCTTATCAGGTTAGGCCCTGGTAGTAGAAATAGAAGGGAAGTCAAGCAGATTTGGAGAGGCAGCAAGTATAATAAAAAGAGCTCAACTTTGCAGCTAGGTAGACCTGGTGACAAGTCCCAATTATGCTGTGTAAGGCATGGCATTTTCTTCCCTGAGACTCAGTTTCTTATCTGAACAAAGGTAATACCATTTATCTTGAAGAACTTAGACAAGGGCCAAGCATCTAGTACATAGTAGATGATCTATAAATAGTGGTTCAGTCCTCAATTGTATATAGGTAGTGAAAGTTTTTGAAATATAGGAATAATAATATCTTCTATTTATATATTTGTTAGTTTGCAAATAAATAAGAAAGTAATAATTTATTGACTTTCTAATATAGGTCCAACTTAGTAGTTACTTTTTTCACATTTATTTTTTAGATACTCTTCTAATATCCACTAGGAGGTGAATACTAGTCTCTTGATTTTAAAATAAAAACTAAGTGAAATTCCACTTGAGGAAGAATGGAGAGTCGGTGTGGTATAGTGAGATTAAACAGATCTGTGCTTGAAATATAGCTCGACATCTCTATAGTCTCATGGCCGCCTGAAGTACTTAGCACAGAGCTAGGAACAAATGAAGTCACCATCATTTTAATTATTACTACTCTAAATATTTTAATTTAATTCATATCATTGGGCTTCTGTGGAATACTTGAGTATTATATGAAATGCATAAGGATATTTAAATAAAATGCTTGGTATGTAATTAAGACTTAATAATTATTAATGATCTTCCCCTTATTTCATATTCTAGAGAGAACCAAGCCAGGATTATTGGGCAAAAATAAAGTAAAATTCGAATAATGAGTATAATCTACAGAGTTCAGTCCCTAAAATTGATTGGTGAAGAAAGCTTTTACAAATATTTAGCCGGAGCTTGCTGTGTAATTGATTAGCCTTCTGCTTCACTTCTTCTGTTTTATTAATAAAATGTCTTAGCATAAAATATCTGGTCTAATAAGCAGGGCTATGGAGGAAATCCAAACAGCTAATTCTATTTCACCATCTTTCCTATGGTTGTCAAGAGGGTTCAAGGAAGGCAATATGTAGATAATGTTCTTTGGGATTACTTCACAGTTGAAATGGAGTCTCTGAAGTTTTTGTTTGTAGATTTCCGCTGAAACACCATTGAAGAGCATCAAAAAGGCAGATGTACAGCAGTGAGCTGATAGCTAGCATTCCAGCACATAGGCACGTATTCACATGGGCACATATACAGTGTTAGGTCTTAATTACTCTCTGAAATGGCATCACAGAATTCTTATGCAGAGCCTAAGATTCTCAGGTGCACCACAGACCTAAAAGCATTGAGGAATTCTGTCATCTAAGGCAGTTTGTACTCTAAGAAACAAATAACCTAGTAATGTTTATAACAAGAACTATAGTTTATTGGGTGATTTCTATGTTCCATTAGTACATAAAATTCTCATGAACTCACCTTTACAGACGAGGATACTGAGATTGAGAAAGGGTTAATAAATTGTTCAGAATTACACAGCAACTGAGTAAACATAAATTCAGATATATACTGAGTCCAAAGCCTGATCTCTTAAGTACCTTATCCATAGTGGTAGGAAAGCTGGCCTGTTCTTAGGGGACTCAAGGTAATTTGTGGTCAAGAATTGACTAGTTCTTTTCTCCTCTGACTCTTCTTTCATTCAGTTAGCCCATTGATACTGAAAAACATTCAAAGTTTCCTTATTACCCAGTGAATCAGTATACATTCCTTAAGGTTTTCCCTAATATGACCTAACCTATCTTTTCAAAAAGCTTCCAGTATTCCCCTGTATGCAATAGTTAGATTGGATTATTTATTATTCTCAAAAGCTGCTATGGGTTCCCATATAAATATATTTGCTGATGATATTCTTTTTGCCTGAATTGCACCATGCTATCAGCTAAACTTTTAGCTGTTTTTCAAGTGTCCAGTTAAATTCTCCCTTTTCTAAGAGGCCTTTCCTGAACTCTATCATCAGATGTTATCTCACTCAATTTAACACCCATGGCTGTTAACATTTCTAGGCTCCATCTTATGGGCATTTGTACAGAGGTACTCTAATGTAGAGTGGTTTGGAATCTTACAAATATTCATTTGAAATTTTCATTCATAACTTACTTATTAGGCAAATTATTTGCTTTTTCCGAGCCTCCATATCTTCTTACATGTACATAATATTATCAACCATAACATGGTATTTACAGAGATAAACTTCCTCCCCTCCCCTACAGAATCTGTTTGCTATTTCTTTGGTTTATTAACCAGGGATAGTACTGCCTTCTTAAGGGATAATTGGAAATGCATATGGGTCTTTTTGGCTTATAAGAATGACAAGAGGACATTCTAGTGTTAATGACAGGATGCCAGAGGTTCTGCCATCTGTGGGCCAGTCCTATGCAAGAAAGGATTATCCCACCCAAAATACTTAGTACTCCCAGTTTAAAAACACAAGGCAAGTCATCTTAGGGTAGCTATTTTTTCTTAGAGGAGAATCAAAAAAGTGGAATACTTTCTTAATTATAAACTGTAAGGTGAAGAATCTCCTAGAAATGTACAAAAAATATATTTTATAAACTGATAAATTTTGATTTTCCCAAAACCTGTTGTTATGCAGAACTGGTCACTCAGGGGCAGGTGGGTAACTTGCCTTAGAAGCCAGCTAGTTAGTGAAGCACTAATTTAGATACAGGCATATAGGTGACATTTGAACTCAAACCGAAAGCATGAAGAGAAGACAACCATTTATAAAGACAGAGAAGCATACATCAATGGAACATCAACTGTGAAAACCTAAAAGCAGAAATGAGCTAGGGATATTCCTGGAACATAAAACCAGTGTAGCTAAAGCATCCAAAACGAAGAAGGAGGAGGTGTAGCATTACATGGAGTCAAATAATAAAATAGGCCATGGATTTTCTTTTGAATTTAGTAAACAATGTTTGAAGGACATAAAAACATTGGGATGGCATAATCTGATTTCCTGATTTAAATATTCACTCTTATTCTCCTGTGGAGAATTCATTGAAGGAAAGATAGATGGCAATAAAGCAGTTAGTAAACCATTGGTGTACTTCAGATGAAAGGTGTTGCGACCTATATCAGTATGGTGTCTGTGGAGATGAGAAGAAATGCATGGTTCTGGATATCCAATATTTTGGAGGTAGGCAAAAAATAGACATGGCAATGGATGAATAGGATGTGTGAAGTATGGAATTATAGAACCAAGAATTAAGAATGTCTCCTGAGCGGCTGTGATATTCTGAAATTGGTAGCACACAAATACCAAAAGTATTCATAAGAACATAAAATGTAGGTTTTGAGTATCTTAAGGTTGAAGTCATAATTATAGTAAATGTGGATGTATAAATTACATGGTTGGATATGAACTAGGCCCAAGAGGAGAGATCAGATTCCATAAAATTTGCAAGTTAGCATATTTAAAACTTAGTGAGAATGTAGATAAAGAAAAATAAAAGGTCCTAGATTGAATTTTGGAAATATTCAAAATTCAGAGGTAGAACAGAGAAAGAGAACCAGCGAGAAAAAGAGTCAGAAAGGATAATTAGACCAGCCAGAGTGAAGTGAAAGAAACACAAAAAGGAGATGTCCCAAAGACCTAGAGACAAAAGTGTTTCAAGAAGGAGGATACAGTCAGCTCTACTGAAACTGCTCAGTAGTCAAATAAGGTGAGTGCAGAAAATGACCATTGCATCCATCAATAGGGAATTCTTAACAAAAGCATTTTGTGAAGAGTGATTGGAATAGTGGCCACACTGGAAGTGGTTAAAGAGTAACTGGCACTTGCATATCTGAAAAGATGATAGATTTCCATAATGTGAAGTTCTACCTTGAAAAACCTTTAGAACTGTCTAATATAAAAAGAGTTATACTTTATGTCATTATTTCAGTTGATCTCCCAAAAAAGGACAGAAGCTACCAAGTGCCTCTGATGCACCAAGAACTGAACCATAGAATAACTAGGGCACGATCTCATGCTGAGGTTGCCTAGGGGATGTAATATTTGCTAGTAACATAAGAGTTTGAATTGAAAAGGCAGGGACAGGATTTGGGTCTCTAAGCTGGTGAGATAATACTGAAACACTTGCATAAATCCCACACCCATGAAGGGTTGCATATCAGTGAAATGGTTTCATAGAAAAAATACACCCACCAGCACAGGATAATGATACTCATAAAGCAGTCATGCTTCTTTGTGTGTGCGAGGGGGGAAAGAACAAACAAGAACCTCTTCAGAGAAATCCAAGTCACGTGGGTTTTGTATTACCTGAATGACCCAGATTAACATAAATGTTAACATAAACACCAGAGATACCCCTTTGTTGTCTAGAAGTAGCAAATATTAAAACAAACAAACAAAAAAAATACTGGAGGTAGAGCCTGCCAGAAAATTCTTCTGTGGGCGGTGAGGGGTTGTTACAAAAATGAGTTCTTATTAATCAGTACCAATAATTTAAAAAAGAGGATGATGATTGTATTAACTTCCATGAATAAAATACCTCATAGTGGATTTATCAAAGAGAAATTATAAAATACATATATTTAAAAAGATTAAATAGTGTTCCTTCTGTAAAAAAAAATAAAGGACTATGTATACTCTGGAAATTTTTCAAACTACAGAAGTTTTTCATACTTGAGGAACTCAGAAGATCTTTTTAAATATACAGCTGTTCTTGGAATAAAGAAAGGGGAATTTGCAGGGACAAACACAGAAAAAGATAGCTGTAACCAGAGAGGTAAACTAGCACTGATGCTCTATGTGGTGGGCATTTTAAATACCAAGGTTTTCTTGTCCTGACATTTTTATTATGAAAAATTTCAAACATGTATAGAGAAATTGAACAAAAATTGGACACACATATTTCTACTACCTAGATTCTTCCATCAACATTTATAATGCTTGTTTTTCCACATATCCATCCATCTATTCTTCTATCTACCCATCATTCCATCTTATTTTTTGATGCATGCCAAAGTAAATTGCAGACATTAGTACACTTTCAGCCTAAATATTTCAGAATGCATATCATTAACTGGAATTCATTTTTGCGGTTATCTTTTGATGTAAAGTGTACATTCAATAAAATAATACATTTTAAACTGAGTTTTGAAAAACAAATATAGCTGTGACTCCAAGCCTCTGTTAGGATATTGTATATTATCATATTTCCATTATATCAGAAAGTTCCCTCATGATCCTGCCCAATATATGCTGCCTGCTACTTCCCTAGAAGAAACAATGTTCTTGACTTTTTTTCTCAATTTTATATTTTACATAAATGAAGTCTTATTGTATGTACTCTGTTGGTTAAGAATTCTTCTACTCATCATAAATATATTTGAGATTCATTCGTATTATTGCATTTATCCATCATGGATTCATTTCTTTTTATTCTGAGTAGTATTTCATTGTATGAATATAGTATAATTTGTCTATTTTCTTTTTAACCAAAGAGTCTGATAGTCCAATCCTCTCAAACATTGAAAGAGCAATTAACCTTCATTTTACATAAATATTTCACAGAACAGAAAAATAAAAGAGGGAAAACTCCATAAATATGTTACCATGACTAGACAAGAACAATTTGAGAAAGGTAAATCATAGACAATCTCACTTATTAATATTGATGTGAAAATACCTCTTAAAATACTAGCAAATCTAAACCAATAATCTATACAAAAGAACCAAGCTAACAGTTCAAGTACTCAAGCACACACACACGCACACACACACACACACACACACACAGGGTAACCATCAGTATCAAGTTATCAAGTGGAGTTTAACTTAGGAATGTGAGACTTTTTAATCTTGGGGAATAATATTAGGGCAAGAAAACACATTTGTACATTGAGAGGAAAAATATACTGCATCATCATCATGATTAGTGCCCCAAAAGCATTTGATACAATCTAACATCCGTCAATGATAAAACAAATGAAACAAAAAAATACTTAACAAGCCAATGATTTGGCATAGCTGTCTACAGAAGTATCTACAGTCATAAAGTTGATATATATCATTCTTTGGTCTGTTTTTATACTTCTGTCTTATTAATGTGTGTCCATACACAGGATATATTGTTTTTCTATATGACATTTTTACATAAAAGACAATATTTTACTTGTTTGCCATTTGATTATTTTTTTTTTCATTCAACATCATGGATTTCAATTTTATTCAATATTATAGATTTATTCATGTTGGTATCTGTAGTAGAGCTCATTGGTTTTAACTTGTGTGTAATATTCCATTGTGTAGATCAGACATACGATACTTATAAATTCTATTGAGGGAGAGATAGGAGATTTTTTTGTTTCGGAGAATTGCAGTGAGTGTCCTTGGTTGTATCTCTTTAATGCACAATTTTCATCAAAGTAGAAGAACTAAGTGAGAAGTTTATGGACATTTTCAGTTCCACTGCTAGTTCTTCATACTCTACAAGGTGGAGAAATTGATGTGCCTACCATCAGTGAATAAGCATCTCTTTTCCCCTCATTCTTGCTAACATTTAGTCTTTATCAGTTTTATTAATTCAAAAAAAGCTAACCAGAAATGAGATTTTTATCTATTAAAGTTTAAATTTGCATTATTATTTTATGATTGCTAATAAAATTTGCATTTTATTGATCACTTGGGTTCCTGTCAGAATCTTACTCACAAATATTGCCTATTTTTAAAAACTGAGCTATTCATCTATTATTTATTTGAAGGAAATCTTTGTGTATATTATATTTAAATATTTTGTTGGCTATGTAATTTCTTATATCTGCAGCTTAACATTGTATTTCACTCCTAGTATCTCTTGTAAAATAGAATATATCATTTTCAAATGGCCAGATATATAATCTTTTCTATTATGGCTTGGTTCTTTTTGTATTTTTAAATAAGTGTTTTTCTATCCCGAGATCATGAAGATGTTTTATCATATTTCTAAAAATTCTAAGATTTTTACTTGTAAATACCTATAAAAATGATATTAAAATAACCCTGTGACATAGAAATTATTTTCCTGAGTGCTAGGAGTACTGATGTGTCATGGAGAAAGTGCCTTGCTTTCCATTTCATAGCTAAACAAAGGCAGTCTTGGGACTGAAGTCTGTAACTTCTGTTTATAAGCTTTATATTTTCACTGTATGAACCAATATAATTTTAAAATAGATTCTCCTTAGAAATACTTGCATTTGACACCTGAAATTCTTAGAGATTTAGCATTGTATACCAATATAATGTAACATTAATGATGAACATCTCAGATGTTTTGACAGTCTTGCAAAGACATTACCTTGAGATATATGGGAATGAAGTAACAAGTAAGAATGCAATCTATAGCTTTATTCACACCACACGCACTATTTTTAGTTTACAGTGATAGTTGATTTTATAATACAATTGCTATGTACCACACACTGCACACTTAATTTATCTCATTTAAACTTTGTAATAATCCTGTGGTAGGTAGTTTCACTAACCCCAGTGAAGAAGCAACCGAGATGCAGAAAGGTGAAGCTCCTAGCGCAAGTCACACAGCAAAGCTGGGACTCAAATTCAGGCAGTCTGGCTTGAGAACTCGTAATTACTGAGTTATACTTACTTTTCATGTCCTAGATTCTGCTTAATTAGAAGACATTTCCTTAAAATAAATAAATGAATACATAAGTATATAAATGTACACTAATAATCCAGGTTTATAATATAGAAATTAGGAAATACAGATACAAATAAGTAAATGCCCTACTATCCCATTACTTCAAGGATAGTTATGTTAATATGTTTCCTATATCCAGCATGGAATTTTCTCTCACAATATTTCATAAATATCATTTGTACCAAATTTGATAGATTTTTAAATTAAAGATTAAGGATGGTTGAAAATTTAAATGGTAGATACCAGACATTTCACAGTGATAGTAACACTGATGGAGCATATTTAGGGTATACATACAATGTACAGTGACTAGAATTTATATGTAGGTCATTTTAGCTTTACCTGTCTTCTTGCAAAATGTATCAGTTGTGATTAGATTTAGTTATATAAATCAGAAAACCTGAAATTTGAGAGGTTTAAGCATTATAGCCATTATAGCGTTTATTAATGGTGTCTATCTTATACGGTTGTTGCCGACTATAATAGGTAGTTATTATAACCAAGTTAGCACACTAGTTGGCATAGGGCATGCTATTATTATTGTCTATATTACTATTATTACTCTAAAATCACCTGATATTACTACTGAATAGATGGATTGTTATTTTTTTGCAATATTTTTTTCAATTACAGTTGACATTCAATATTATATTAGTTTCAGGTATACAGTGTAGTGGTTTGACATTTATGTAACTTACGAAGTCATCCCCCTGATAAGTCTAGTACCCACCTGGCACCATACATAATTATTAGAGTGTTATTGACTATGTGCCCTATGCTGTACTTTACATCCCTGTGACTATTTTGTAAATGCCAATTAGTGCTTCTTAATCTCTTCTCCTTTTCCACTCAGCTCCCCAACCCTCCTCTCATCTGGCAACCATCAGTTTGTTCTCTATATCTATGAGTTTGTTTCAGTTTGGATTGTTCATTTATTTTGCTTTTCTTAGATTCCACATATAAGCTAAATTCATATGGTATTTGTCTTTACCTGTCTGACTCATTTCACTTAACAAAATACCCTCTAGGTCCATCCTTATTGTTGCAAATGGTGAGATTTCATTTTTCTTATAGCAGAGTAATATTCCATTGTATATATGTACCACATCTCCTTTATCCAATTGTGTAGTTTTTCAGTTATCAGCCTTTGTGTCTGAGCATCTTTCTGAACATCACAATAAAATATTAAACTCAAAAAGAACCAGGCTCTTCTCTGCAAACTAAATGTTGCCCTTGAAATTAAAGTGGAAAGTGAAAAAAATACTAGCTTGGTAAAAGCATGTAAAAGAATCCCTACTCTTTTCCTTTCACTTTGATTTTTCAGATTTGCCTGAGATTCAGCTATTCACTCCTATTGTTATCTGTTATGCCTATAAAATTCAGCAGGATACAAAAGGAGCATTACATCAGACCTGGTGGGTCTCTGTTGGAAGAAAGCCCAGATAGCTTACTGCTCACTTTCCCTCCCCCACCTGCTTCCCCAAAACCACTAAAGAAAACCTGGGGCGAATAAAGCTCTGAATTTTGATAAAAATATTAAACTTGAAAGACTGTCAGATTGCTTAAGTGCAATTAGGTAGGATGAGATACTAGAATGGGTGATGACATAGGCTATTCAAAGAAAGATTATTATATGTTTAAAGTCACTCTTCATAATGATTGTAACAGGGATAAAAACAGACCAAGCTGGATGAAAGAAAATATTCAGAAAATTATCAAAGAAAAGAAATCAATGCCTTAGATGTCTGAGATTCTGAGATTTCAGGATGAGAATACCCTAGGGATGTATGAGTCAGTTGAGAACAAGAGCTTATGAAAAGGGAAACTACCATAAATAATAATAACATAGTAAGTACTTCTCACTCCAGCATATTTAGTAACTAGATGTAAAAAATATTTATTAAAAATATAGCTAACATACAATATTGTATTAGTATCAGGTTTACACCATATTTATTCAAGTTTTGTATACCTAAAGAAGTCATCACCAAGATAAGTCCAGCAGCCATCTGAAACCATACCACACTTTCACAATATTATTGACTATATTCCCTATTGCTGTGCATTTTATCTCCATGACTTATTTATTTTATACCTGAAAATTTGGACCCTTCACTTCCCCCCCACTTTTAACATTTTTCAATAACTGTTGATATTCAGTATTATTTTATATTCCAGATGTATAAAATAGTGGTTAGACATTTATATCATCTAAAGTGATCCCCCTGATCGGGCTAGTGCCCACCTGCCTCTATATGTACTCATAGTTATTACATATCATTGACTATATTTATGTTCCCTATGCTTTACTTTACATCCCCATGACTACTGTGTAATTACAAATTTGTACTTTTTGGTCCCATCACCTTTTCCAACCTGCCCCCAACAGCCTCCCACCTATCACCCCAAAAAATCTAGTACCCACCTGACACCATACATAGTTATTACAATATTAATGACTATATTCCTTATGCTATATTCTATAGCTCCATAACTGTTTTGTAACAACCAATTTGTATTTCTTAATCCTTTCCCATTCTCCACCCCTCCCATCTGGCAACCATCAAAATGTTTTCTGTATCTCTGGTTTCTGTGTTTTTTTTGTGTGTGTGTGTGTTTTTTTTTTTGTTGTTGTTGTTGTTCTTGTTCTTTAGGTTCTACATATAAGTGAAACCACATTGCATCTGTCTGACACTCCACTCAGCACAATACCCTCCAGGTCCATCCATGCCACCACAGATGACAAGAACCCATTTCCCTTCCATGGCTGAGCAATATTCCATTGTATATATGTACTGTATCCTCTTTATCCATTCATCTGTCAACAAACATCCAGGCTACCGCCACATCTTGTCCATTTTAAACCATGCTGCAATGAACTTATTGATCAACATGCCTCCTGGAAGTAACATTTTGTGTTTCTTCGGATAAATACCCAGAAGTCTGATTACTGGGTCCTTCCTTATCTCATGTTATAGCCTTCGTTTTAAAGTCAACTTTGTCTGGCTTAAGTACTGCTAACCCAAGTTGTTGATTGTTTATTTATATGCTGGCTTCTATTTTCATGAAATACATTTTTTTCCATCCCCTTACTTTCCATCTGTGTGTGTCTTTCAATCTGAAGTGTGTCTCCTATAGGCAGTATATGTAATGTAAGGGTCTTGTTTTCTTATCCATTCAGCCTTCCTATGTCTGTTGATTGGAGTATATAATCCATTTACATTGAAAGTACTTGTTGATAAATATGTAGCTATAACCATTTTATTATTCATAATTTTCATCTTTTTTCCTTTTGAAAAAAAAAAGTCCCTGTAACATTCCTGTAATACTGGTTTGGTGGTGAGGAACTCCCTTAGCTTTTTCCTGTCTGGGAAGCTCTTTATCTGTCCTTCGATTTAAAATGATAGCCTTGCTGGGTAGACTAATCTTGGTTGTAAGTCCTTGCTTTTCATTGCTTTGAATATTTACTGCCAATCCCTTCTTGCCTGCAAAGTTTCTGTTGGGAAATTAGCTGACAATCTTATGGGAGTTCCCTTATAATTTACTAGTTGCTTTTCTCTTGCTGCTTTTAGGATTCTCTCTTTGTCTTTAACCTTAGGCATTTCAATTATAATGTGTCTTGGTGTGGGCCTCTTTGGATTCATCTTGTTTGGGACTCAGTGCTTCCCCAGCTTGTTGTCTATTTCCTTTACCAGGTTAGGAAAGTTTTCAGTCATTATTTCTTCAAGTAGGTTCTCAATCCCTTGCCTTATCTCTTCTCCTTTGGTACCCCTAAGATGTTGTCCCCGAGGTCTTTTAAACTATCGTCATTTTTTTTTTTTTTTTGATTCTTTTACCTTTTTGCTGTTCTGATTGGTATTTTCTGCTACCTTGTCTTTCACACCACTGATTTGATCCTCTGTTTCATGTAGTCTGCAGGTGATTCCTCCTAGTGCATTCTTCATTTCAGTTCTTGTATTCTTCACTTCTGACTGGTTCTTTTTATGGTTTCTTTGTCCTTTATATGACTGCTATCTCTCTGTCAAAGTTCTCACTAAGTTCGTTGAGCATCCTTATAACCATTGTTTTGAACTCTGTCTCTGGTAGGTTGCTTGCCTCCATTTAATTTAGTTCTTTTTCTGGGGTTTTCTCCTTTTGTCATTTGGAATATGCTTTTCTTTTTTTTCATTTTTGTGTTTGTTTCCTCATTTTGGCTGTGTCTCTGTATTTGTTTCTATGTTTTAGGTAGATTTGCTATGTCTCCTAATATTGGCCAGGTAGCCTTATGTAGGAGGTGCCCTATGGGGCCCAGTCTCCCTGGTCACCTGTTCCAGGTGCTACAGGAGTGTCCCTTGTGTGGGTTTTGTGTGCCCTCCTATTATACTTGAGGCTTGATTAATATTGGCACATCAGTGGATGGGATTGACCCTCAGGCTGACTGGCTGTAGGGTTTGGCCACATCCACCACTTATGTGCTGCTGTGTGGGGGGCTTAATCCAATGTTGGATTCACCCCAGCAGGCTCTGGTGTCTTTTGAGGCTGCTCTTTGTATGTGCCACTTGTTGAGCTAATTGGGCTGTGTTTTGCTGTGGTCTGGAGTGAACTTCCAAATCTGTTGGTTATGGGGCCTCTTGCGAGGGGCTCCATTGTAGGCCCAGGTCACCCATTGCTTGTGACCATCTGGGGACTACCTTGTAGGTGCTCCAAAGAGATCCATGGTTGTTGGCTACCTGTGCTAAACCTGGAGGCGTGTGGGAGAGGCCATGCTGCAAACAAGGATGACTGCCACCAGCTCAGGCCTGAGCTAGTTCTGCAAAAAGTCAGGACATTCTCAGGCCTGCTGCCACCTGCTGGCTCCCAGAAAATTCAGCTACTGATAAAGCCAAGTGCGGTATGCAAGTTGGGTGATGCAGGGTCTCATGGACTCACTAGAATGGAAAATGTTCTGTTCACCAGGTTAGTGTAGATTTTCATTTGGTGCCAGTGCTGATCCTGGAGCTACTCTGGAAAAGTCTCAGAGCACACGAGGCCATTTCCGTCCTCCCTACTTCTGGTAGTTTTCCAGGAGAGTACAATGTGCATGGAGCTGCGTGCTTGCTGAGAAATTGTCTCCAGCCATTTGGGGAGCTCGTTGGGGCAGGGTCCCGGAGGAGCTCACAAGACCAATGCAGATTCAGATTTGGTCATGGGCATGAGGGATGGTTCAACACAGGAAAGATGGGTACCCCCACCAGCTACACCAGAGGATAACCCCACAGGGAAAATGGCAACAGTCCTTCAGCCCTTACTTTTAAGCCACATACCTCAGTCTGTCCTACACATATCCATGATGCCCCCTGAGCCACTGTCCCTCCGCTGGGGCCCAGGTGAGTGCCTGCAAATGAGTGAGTCTATGAGCAGACCATTTAGGAGGACATCTAGGTTTCATGCAGCCTTATGTCCCACTTGGATGGTCTGAATTCCCATTGTTTTTCACAGCCAAATGTTGTGGGGGCTCCTCTTCCTGGCACCAGTACTCAGGGCTGGGGAGCCTGGGGTGGGGCTTAGAGTCCCTCACTCCTCCGAGGGGGAACCTATGTGGCTGAGATGTTTCTACTGATTCTCAATTACCACAGGCTGTTTGAGGTCAGCCCATTCCACATCTCTGCCCTCCTGCCCTTCTTGATGTGGCTTCTTCTTTATATCCTTAGTTATAAAACTTCTGTTGAGCTAGGATTCCGATGGTTCTCCAGGTTGATTGTTCTATAATTTAGTAGTAATTCTAATGTGTTCATGGAAGGTAGTGCACAAAATGTTTATTCCTCTATCTTGGATCTCCCTCTGGGTGTTTGAGAACTGTTTTGATCACATCATTTTGGTAGCAGAATTCATTTGGAATTTAGCCATTTAAAGCTACCATACATAGGATATTTAAATGCTGAAATAACAGTTAAAGTATAATTAAGTAACCATTTTTTTAATAAACAGAATTGACTGCATAACAACAGGCATTTTTTTTTTTTTTTTATCTCTTAAATTCATGATTTGGACAATGAATTTTGTAAAAACTTCACTAGTTTCAGTATTTTCTTGGTTGTGTGACTTTTGATAAGCTTTCTACATCTTGGTTTCTTCATTCCAAATAACATAATATATCTAAAAAAAAAAACCTTTGTAAATGATAAGGTACATTTTGAATGTAAGTTGTTAGTAATTGTGTCCAGGACTTATCTGGACTCTGATTGCACAGAGAGGACAAATAATACTTATACATATTGTATACCTAAGAGCTTGTGAAAAAATTAAGGTTAGCATTTCTGAATGGAATGAAGAAAAGGCCCACAAGTCCTAGTTTATTACCATACTCTAGCACTGATTACATTAGATTCTAATTGTTTTTGAGTGTCTGTCTCCCCTTGAGAGCAGAGGTAAGGTCTCTTGTGTCCCAAGAACTGTGCATTTATTAAGCCTTCCTTAGAGGTGAGTTAAATGCGTGTTCTGTTTTGGATATTAAACACTTATGAGGGGAGGATATGATTGAGGTCCAAGGCAGGGTGCCTATCATACGATCAGATACAGCACATTAAACTAAGAATTAACCTCATAACTCACTCCCTGAGAGTGATTTGCATCTGTGACTATTGTCCAAATGAATACTTCTTAATAAGACTTTTTTTAAAAATGAGATATATTGACATATACCATTGTATAAGTTTAAGGTGTATAACATATTGATTTGATGTATTTATATATTGCAATATGAGTACCACCATAGAGTTAGTGATTATCATCCACAATACTGTATTATATACTTCAAAGTTACTAAGACTAGATCTTCAATGTTCTTTTTTTTTCTTTTTTTTTTAAATTTATTGGAGTTACAATTGTTAGTAAAATTACATAGATTTCAGGTGTACAATTCTGTATTACATCATCTATAAATCCCATTGTGTGTTCATCACCCAGAGTCAGTTCTCCTTCCATCACCATGTATTTGATTCCCCTTACCCTCATCTCCCACCCCCCTCCCCCTTACCCTCTGGTAACCACTAAACTATTGTCTGTGTCTATGAGTTTTTGTTTCTCATTTGTTTGTCTCGTTCTTTTGTTGTTTTTGATTTATATACCACATATCAGTGAAATCATATAGTTCTCTGCTTTTTCTGTCTGATTTATTTCGCTTAGCATTATACTCTCAAGATCCATCCAGGTTGTCACAAATGGTCCTATTTCATCTTTTCTTACTGCCGAGTAGTATTCCATTGTGTATATATACCACAATTTCTTTATCCATTCATCTATCAAAGGACATTTTGGTTGTTTCCATTCCTTGGCCACCGTAAATAAAGCTGCAATGAACATTGGAGCACACATGTCTTTATGTATAAATGTTTTCAGATTTTTTGGATAGATACCCAGGAGAGGGATTGCTAGTTCATATGGTAATTCTATTCGTAATTTTTTGAGGAACCTCCACACTGCCTTCCATAGCAGCTGCACCAGTCTACATTCCCACCAACAGTGTATGACGGTTCCTTTTTCTCCACAGCCTCTCCGACTCTTGTTACTATTTGCCCTGTTGATGGTAACCACTCTGACTGGGGTGAGGTGATATCGCATTGTGGTTTTATTTACATTTCTCTGATGATTAGTGATGTTGAGCATTTTTTTATATGTCTATTTGCCATTTGTATGTCCTCTCTGGAGAAATGTCTCTTCAGGTCATCTGCCCATTTTTCAATTGGGTTATTTGTGTTTCTGTTGTTGAGTTGCATGAGTTCCTTGTATACTTTGGATATTAGCCCTTTATCGGAGGCACTGTTTGCAAAAATCTTCTCCCATTCAGTTGGTTGCCTCTTTATTTTGTCGATGGTTTCTTTTGCTGTGCAGAAGCTTTTAAGTTTCATATAGTCCCATTCATTTATTTTAGCTTTTACTTCCCTTGCCCTTGGAGTCAAATTCATAAAATGCTCTTTGAACCCAAGGTCCATAAGTTTAGTACCTATGTTTTCTTCTATGCAGTTTATTGTTGCAGGTCTTATGGTTACGTCTTTGATCCATTTTGAATTAATTTTGGTACATGGTGACAGATAGAGGTCCAGTTTCATTCTTTTGCACGTGGTTATCCAGTTCTGCCAGCACCGTTTATTGAAGAGGCTTTCTTTCCTCCATTGTATGTTTTTTGCTTCTTTGTCAAAAATTATCTGTCCATATTTATGTGGTTTTATTTCTGGGTTCTCAATTCTATTCCATTGGTCTATGTGTCTGTTTTTCTGCCAATACCATGCTGTTTTGATTATCGTAGCCCTGCAGTACAAGCTAAAGTCAGGGAGTGTAATACTTCCAGCATTGTTCTTTTTTCTGAAGATTGCTTCGGCTATTCAGGGTCTTTTGTGGTTCCAAACATATCTGATGATTTTTGTTCTACTTCTTTAAAAAATGCCATTGGGATTTTGATGACATTGCATTAAATCTGTATATTGCTTTGGATAATATTGCCATTTTAACTATGTTGATTCTTCCAATCCATGAGCACGGAATGTCTTTCCATTTGTTTGTGTTTTCTTCAATTTCTTTTAAAACTGTCTTATAGTTTTCAGCATATAGGTCTTTCACATCCTTGTTAAGTTTATTCCTAGGTATTTTATTCTTTTAGCTGCAATTGCAAAAGGAATTATTTTTTGTATTTCTTTTTCTGAGATTTCATTGTTAGTATATAGGAATGCAATGGACTTTTGTACGTTGATTTTGTAGCCAGCAACTTTACTGTATTTGTTGATTGTTTCTAATAGATTTTTGGTGGAGTCTTTAGGGTTTTCTATATATAGCATCATGTCATCTGCCAAGAGTGACAATTTAACTTCTTCATTCCCAATTTGGATGCCTTTTATTTCTTTCTCTTGCCTGATTGCTCTGGCAAGGACTTCCAACACTATGTTGAAAAGCAGAGGTGATAGGGGACAGCCCTGTCGTGTTCCTGAACGTAGAGCAAAGGGCTTCAGTTTTACACCATTAATTATGAGATTAGCTGAGGGTTTGTTATATATGGCATTTATTATGTTTTCCTTCTATTCCTATTTTATTAAGTGTTTTAATCATAAATGGATGTTGTATCTTGTCAACTGCTTTTTCTGTATCAATTGATATAATCATATGATTTTTGTCCTTTATTTTGTTTATGTGATGTATCACTTTGATGGATTTGCGGACATTCTTACCACAAACCCTTTGAATATCTCATGAAAGCTTTGGAATCTCAAACGTGCTGATGAGGAGGGACATGGAACACAAATAACAAAATCCTGCATCTAATTTTAGGGGCATCAGAGATATTGAAAAACACTAATGTACTCCCTAAGAAATTCATGAACCTCAGATTAAGAACTCCTAACCTAAACTTTTGGTAGGAAGTGAGAATTCAAAGCTTTTTCTCTAGCCAATTTACCTAATTACATCCCCTCTCCCCCAAATTGTATATATTCTCTCCTTTCCTACTTTATTTTTTCTCTTTATCATTTGAGGTTTTATTTAAGTTAACTAAAAATTGTCATTTAAGCAATCAATCTATTCTCTCCCGTGTTCCAAGTTCTCTTCTATCTGTTCCAATATTTTGAAGTGCTATTTTAACAAATTATGGCAGGTAACCATGCAAATCTGATTCAAGAGAGTAGAAAAATAAATAATAAAAATATTAGATCTATATATGTATATAAAAATATATATGTTGTTTATTGTCTGTCTCTTTTGCTTTGAGGGCAAGAATTGCTTGTTTTATTCTTTGTTTTATCTCCAATGCCTAAAACATAATGCATGGCACATAGAAGATAATCAATATACATTTATCAAGTGCATGAGTTCTCAAAGAAGTTGTTAAAAATAAAAGGAAATTTTATCATTATATGCTTTAGCACATGGCTTCAAAATTTACACCTACCTTAGTATCAGTAGAAATTTTTCATGATTGCTCATTATAGGTGAAGTCTGATTCAGCCTAACAACATTTACCTTTATTGAATATTAGTTTGTACCACCTAATATTCCAAGTGCTTTATAAAGTTATCTCAATACTTACCTCAATCTGACAAGTGAGTATCATAATGCTCATTTTATAAATAAAAACTCTGAGGCCAGGGTTATAATCAAACTCACATACGTGGTAGTGAGAGGGCCAATATTTAAAATTAGGCTTCTCTGTTGTTACATGATACATTTAAATAACACCAGAGCTATTCAATGCATTTGGCTTCTAATTATTCACTATTGGGGCCATACTTCTAGAAAGCAGCGTAAGATATATCTGTTCTTAAAGGACAGAGGTTACTGGGTATATGAAATAATGAGGCCATATTTAGGATGACCTAAATAACCACATGTGGTGTGATCAAGAAATATGGTGAATGCTTAAATTAAAAACAAAATATAGTAAAAAACACATTGCCATTAGCCCCCCTCAAAATACTCCCTTTCACTTCAAGCACACTTATCCCATCGTTCCTGCCACTTTCCGAAGCAGTTCTGGAAGACGTCTTCCGTGAGTGTCTTTAGTTATTTTGTGGTGGCTGCCTCGATGTCTTGATTCGAAACATTTACCTTTCATGTCATTTTGATTTGGGGGAAGATCCAGAAGTCACACGGTGCCACATGGTGAATAATGTGGATGAGGACACACTGTAATGTTTTTATTTGACAGAAATTGCTGTACCAGAAGCCATGTGTGACACAGGGCGTTGTCATGATGGAGAATGAAAATATTTGCCCATTTCATGTTAATGTGTTGTTCACGTTCCATGATTTATGGCACACTTTAAAAGACACCTTCTCTTTACAGTACCTCACACCCGGCTGACTGCACCGAACAAGTTGAAACTTGTCACACACTGTTACTAAGGTTCCACGCACCACTTCCAGTGTTGAAGATCCCTGCCTTTCCATTGGATGGCACTCGGCAGCAGCATTCACTATAGTTGTTTTTTTGTTGTTGTTGTTTGTTTTGTTTTTAATCACAATGGAAAGGCTTTGCGTTACACATTGCTTCTGGTACAGCAGTTTATGTCAAATAAAAACATTACGGTGTGTCCTCATCCACCTTATTCACTGGATCTGGCACCGTGCAACTTCTGGCTCTTCCCCAAAGTCAGAAAGAGGACTTCCAGAACTGCTTAAGAAAGTGGCAAGAATGATGGGATAAGTGCGTTTGAAGCGAGGGGTAGTATTTTGAGGGGGATCAATGTCAATGTGTCTTTTACTGTAATAATTATTTTTTATTTAAACATTCATCTTATTGTTTAATCATACCTTGTGTTTAGGAGCAAGGTATAATATATTTAGGCAAATTAACTACTTAACATTATGTCAATACATGACAACATGTGGTAGATTGCATTGTTCATCTGAATTCTTCAACCCTTCCTATATCCATATCCTTTGCTATGCAACTTTGTAGTTCCTCCCACTAAGGAAGCAGGCATCTCTCCATCCCTTATCTTTGAATTTTTCCATGTGGCTTGTGTTGACCAACAAAATAAAGTAGAAGTGACAATATTCCAGCTTTGAGCTCAGATTTTAAAAGACCCCTTATGTTTCTGCTTTTTCTCTTGCTTTTCATCTCAATGAAAAGTGCTACCCCTAAATAAATGCTATTCTATTCTATTCTTCTGCTTCATTCTGGGCCCAGATGACCAGATACGAAGTAGACCTGAGCCCCAAACTTCAGCAAGGAGACAAGTTCAGCCAGATTCATGGCTTGAAGTAACTCTACACAGGTGAACTCAACCTAGATCAACAAACAGCCCCCACCCATTTAGATATTGTAATAATAATAAATATTTATTGCTTAACGCCACTAAGTTTTAAGGTTATATATTATGTAACAGTAGCTAACTACAGATACAAAGCATAGGTTGACATTTCTTTTTCAGTCCTTCAGTGTCACAAAATTAGAGAAACCCCAGTGATCACACACACACACACACACACACACACACACACACACACACACACACACACACACACACCAAGGCCTGAAATCCTTTAGGCTTCTATCAACCTGTTGTTTTTAGAGCTAACCTACAAGAGAGCTCAATTTTCAAAAATAGCCTTTGTTTAATATATTTGTATAGCAATGAACTGAATATATACCTGATGGATCAAATATGTATAATTATAGTCTCTGCACACAGCCATAACCAGCTGTGAATAAAAAGAGGTAGAAAAAAATTGAGTAACTTCTAAATCTATAGTTTAGAATCCCATTGACAAAAACTACTGAAGGAAAATTGACAGAAGGCAGCACTAATCAATATCTCAAACTAGAATGTCTCATTTTATTAGCAAGAACAAAATGCAATACAAGAAACATGATGTAATTGGGAGAAAATCCTCATTAATTTCTATTGGTGACTTCCACAGGCTATAGAATAGTATAGTAAGAAGCTCTATGAAACATGAAAGTTAGAGCTTGATAATGCAGATTCTGATAAAGCATTTCATATAACACACAAATGCAGAAACATCCAGAGGACTGATGTATTTTCCCTTCAGGGTTTATTTAAATTAAGTAAAAATTGATGTTTATTATTATGTAAATGACCAAAGCAATCTATTCACTAACATGTTCCAATCTCTGTTTTATCTGTTCCATTATTTGGAAGGCCTATTTCATCAAGGTGTGGCAGGTAGCCATGGAAATCATGTACTGATTTAGAGGGGAGGGGAAATACGTGATTTTAGGATAAGAGCAAGGTACTTGTAGCACCGCACCGGGATATTAGCTTAAAGGTGAGAACCTAGGAGGTACGAGCTAGTCTCTAGGTCATTAGGAAGGCATCTTGGATATATACTATAATATAGCTTATGTTTTGTAGAAATGGAAGCGTATCCCATCATGGATATTTATTTGTGAGAATGACTAAGACAGGTAACAGCTATTCAGTGATGTTTTGAAGCACCACCTTTAGAGTAGCCTGTGCTCTGACTCAGATACTCATTAGCCTAAGGTATTATTTAGCCCGTGTTTCACCCGCCTCCTTTCTTTCTTTACACAGAATGGAAATACTGTGCAAAAATAATATTTAATTTCCAATTTTGTCTTGGTCATTTATTGATTGCGTTGACTTCAATAATCACTGTGCCCTTGTGGCTTTATAAAATGGTACACATTTTATAATAGTAGTTATTTCTTTACATGTTTTATGTGTATTATGTGGAATATAGTCCTCACAATAATCCTATAAGGTAGATAGAATACTCTCTAGCCCTATTTAATAAATGAGATGCAGAGAAGTAAGGGACTGGACTGACGTCACCAGCAAGGAGTTTGGATCTGGGATTTGAATGCAGGTGATTAAGAATTTATATTGTATTGCTATAGAATATGTATATTCTATATTATATTTATATGCCATCCAATCTAAAATCAGGGTATATTGCATTCTACTACAGCTTGATGGAAAGTTCTATAACATGATGCTTGTGTGGAGGGTTTTGGGGAAAGCCCCAGGTCTAACACTGTCAAGAAGAAGAACAAGAACTGTTCTTCATAGAAATAGAAGATAGTTGTTTCTATATGCAAGATGCTGCAGCAGAATCAAGGTGAATAGGATGCAGTTCATGGCTGGCAATGCCTTCTAGACGTGGGGAAAAAGAGGAGCACGTGCTCATAAATCATTTCGTAACTAGATTGCAATGTGTGCCATGAAGTGATAAAAGCAAATTGTTTTGGAGATTAAAAAGAGGAAGGCATCATGTTTGATCCAGGGGAAAATCAGGAAACTCTTTAAAAAGCAGGTACTTTTCAGAAAGGGCCTTGGAAAATAAAGAGAATTGTAGCAATGTTATTGTTACTGGTGGTTGGAAGAGAGGGTGGATGCAGAGAGGAAGTAGTTTAAACAACATGTGGGGCATAAAGGATACTGCATATTCAAAAAGTAGAAAGTCTTGCAGTTTTATTAGTGCTTAGAAAATACACACTATGGTTTATGGAATGAAGCTGGAATGTGGGTTAATGTCATGTCACATAGGATCTTAAATGGCATTTTTAGCAATTTAGATTTTCATTAGTCTAATGGTTCTTACACTCAAGTGACTAATGGAATCACCTCCAGGGCTTGTTGAAACAGATTGCTGGGCCTCACCACTAGTTTTATGATTGAGTAGATACAGAGGAGGACCTGAGAATTTCCATTTCTGTCATGTTCCCAGGTGATGCTTATGTGGCTGGTCTAGGATCCAGAGTTTGAGAGCCACTGCAAAAGTAAACCAGAAAAGGTTCGAGCAAGGAAATAACTGGATCGGGGAGATGCTCTACAAAAATCAATATTGTAGTCAACTGACAAACAGTTTTCAACTACCGTGTTTCCCCAAAAATAAGACCTAACTGGAAAATTAGCCCTAGCATGATTTTTCAGGATGACATCCCATGAACATAAGCCCTAATGAGTCTTTTGAAGCAAAAATTAATATATGACCTGGTCTTATTTTTGGAGAAATACGGTATGCAACCTGAGTAAGTTCTAGAGATTTACTGCACAGTGTCCTTATAGCCTGCAATACTGTATTTTACACTTGAAATATGGTTAAGAAGTTAGATCTTTTGTTAAATGTTCTTACCACAATAAAATAAAAAAAATAAAAAAAAAAGAAATGTTACTCTTCCTTAGGATGCTATTACAATAGTTCAGGAAATACTTGATGGGGTTCTAATAATATCAGTGAAGAGAAAGGTAAAATAAGATACTCAGAGTTTTTAAATTTTATTTCCATCCACCTTTACTTCATCCCTCATCTGCACCCCCATGAGAATCTGAGAAGTGAAACACTAATATAGTTCTATGAAAGTAAACTATAAAAACAAGTATGAATAATTTTATGCAAGTGCCTTTACAGAAATATGCATCGCTAGAGTAACCCTTGCCGATAATAAGATGACAGGTATTAAAGAAGAAGCCACATGTGAGAGAACACTGTTAGTTAGCAGTCGAGGAACTCACACAGAGGAGAGCCACAGAGTGAAAGGCTGGCATGACCTTGCCAAAGACAGACCAGGGAGGGGTCCTGGCTTCCTGGTAGGCCTCTCTCCAAAGTGGATATTCATGTATGTTTTCTGTCAGATACATTCTTTCTCATATTCATTGGCTAAGTTAACATTCAAGCTTAAGATTTCATCTCTTGAGACATGGCCACAATGAAAAGACCAGAGGAAAAAAAAGCAAGCCAATGACAGAGCACAGAATGCAGTCTTTGTACAGGAAGTGAGTAATTAACTACACACGTTGAATACATTCTATGTGGTCAAAGGTAAGTCATCATAATTGGGGACTTGAGACGTTAGGTTAGATTTTGGACTTGGAGGACCATGCGAGGTTTGCATTACCTAATTTGTATGAAAAGACAAATTTGTATGGAAAGGCACTGATATTCATTGTTTGTGATTAGGTTAACAAATTCAACCCAGAGAAAATTAATTTCATGATATTAAGTAAAATAGCAAAGTAAAAAGGAAGGTGGAACTAGGCTAGATGGGAAACCTGGTACCAGGAATATAGCATATTACATTCAGTTCTCATGTGTGTGCCTTTTTGTAGCTGAAGCAGGGGAGCAGCAGAGCTGCCTAATAAAGGCCCACCACAATTGCTGCTGTAGAATTTGTTTAGCAAAGCAATTTGCACAATAAACTTATACTTTAGAGGGAAGCACAGATTTCAAGCTGTCTATACTCTGGTTTGGGAGTTACAATGTAACAATGACATTCTCTAGAAAAGAAAATCAAGGAGCCAAGCACCATCCCAAGCTGGATTTGGTGAGATCAGCAAAATGAAATGTGTACAAAGAGGTCAGGGACTGTATAAATCCTGGGATTAGATTTTAAAGTGAATAAAACAACTCAGCGCCCAGCCGAGAAAGAGACAGGGGAGTTGGTAGTTATGGTGATACACTGAATCTTTTGCCAAATGTTGAGAGAATGAAAAAAGAGCAGGGGAATGTAATCCTGTTGTGTCTATCCTGAGCGTTTGAGAACATAAATCATTTGAAAGTTATTCTGGTGAAATCCAAGATAAAGCCCTAATCACCTGAAATTTCTTTCACTAGGTTCAAGAGGAAGCTTAGCCATCAGTATCTCCAAAGACCTGGTTCTAATTGCTTAGATGGTTTCTTTAAAAAGACCAGAAGCCAAGGGAAGGGGTAGAGAAGGACAAAGATCTATACTGGATTTTACTCTCAGAGAAGTCACATTCTTAGGTGGCCAAGAAACGCTGGTTAGGTCAGCATAATATTTAACACACAATTTTGTAACTGATATAAAACTGATATTATACTAGACACTAGACATACTGTTATAAATTTTAAAAAAGTGCAGAAGGAGATGGAATATTAGATACATAATTACAGTTGTGATAAGTGACATAAAAAAAACACCAAGTTTCAATAAAAATGTCAAACAGACCAACATAATCTAGTTTTGGAAGCCAAGGAAATGTTCTATGGAGAGCAGCTGCCATGTGTCCTTGAAAGATGGATGATGATCGATCAGCCAGGGAAATGTATGTGCAAAGAGCATTTGGGGTGAGGCAACATCATCCCTACAGGCTCTAAAGCAGAAAGTAGCTTGATGTATCCAAGGAACTGACGGAAAACTCTTGTTATAAACAATGATTGAAGTAAGAGTGATGTAAAATTAGTGAGACAGAGAAGGATGTAATTTTAAGGAGCTGAAGAGCAAATAAATACTGTGTGTGTATAGCACCTAGAAGAAGGTTGGTAGAAACTTACGTGTGTGTGTGTGTGTATAATTATGTATATGTAGATATGTGTCAAATATTATTAAAAGTAAGGTTATCATTATAACCTTGGGTGTTGGCCTTCTTGACTTCTGTACAACTCATAACAGGAATGGTTTTTGTGAATTAGAGCCATTCACAAATGCTTAGCATTTCCTTCCACTCCTATGTAGGATTGCATTTCCCTGGACCTTAGAAGTTAGGTGAGGCCTCAGGACTTGTTTTGGCCTATGCAGTGTGAGCAGGACTTTGGCTGTTCCTTAATGCAGATGTATGAAGTACAATCCGCCATGTCCCTTGCTGTAGCAATCATGAAAGACTGTGTTGAGATGGGTCCTCCATCAGCCTGAGCCCATGCAGAATGAAGGTGAGTGAAATACTCTGGTGGAGCTACAGAAAATTTCACACTTATTATATCAATAGGTGTTTCTGCCCATCAAATACTGGTTAAATTTGGTTATCATTTTAATCCCCTGTATTATAACATGATTATTCTCATCACCAGATAGTTGGCTTTCAAAAATCACACCAATGGAAAGAATGCCAAGAATGGCCAAGTTAGGAAAGAATAAAGTATGGCCTTCTAGAGGCCAGAAATGAACTTTTATTTCCAATTCAACAAACAGAAATGCTTGTGCTCTGCCCAGACACTCTGTGCCAGTGGTTTTCTAAACAGGTGTAGTCATTTGCAAACTGAATCCTGAATAACTTATTATCAATTAGTATTAATAATACAGTACAGAACTTTGTGAATTATTGACTGAAATAATTAGAATGGATTCAACATCGTTCCCTTTATCTTGCATTCTGTCATGCTTCTTTGAGTGGGAATGAAGAGTGCATTAGAATGTAATATGTCTGAAGCCAAATCTATCCATCATCCCAGACCAAGTTCTCAGGAGAACAACTGGGATTCAAGTCAGATGTATAATCATGGACGGTTGCTTATGTCCTCTCAGGCTGCTTCCTCATTTACTAAACAGTGACAACCTTACTGACCTGTTTCCAACAAGGGTAGTTCAGCGTGTAAATACAAGATAACAGATATAGTAGTTGCTTATAAATAGTAAAGTAATATACATATGACATTATTGCTAAACACGTAAATAACTACCACTTATAGTAAGTACAACCAGGAGATAGAAAACAAAGTGGAAATGTGCCTTCAAAAATTTTTAGTTGTGGACGTAAGTTTTACATATGTTAAGAGATGACTAATAAACCGAGACATGCTGCTAGGTTGCAAGTGGGAAAATAGCCCCTCCAGAATTCCAAGACAGAGAAGAGAACTCTGGGTATAGGAGCCAGGAAAAATTTCAGCAACAAAGATTGGAACTGGGCCTTGATTGCTAGGGAGGATTCAGAAAGTTGGACAGAAGGGACATGAAATTATGGAATGTCTGGACCTGTACTCTCACTCTTGTCTGCAATAGCCCATTTGATATCTGGCTTCACATTCTTGCAGAAAGATGCTCTCAAATTCAGAGGGCCGTTACTGCAGCCCTAATGCAAACCTTAGAAACAGTAATTGTGGCTGCAAGTAATAATTTGTTAAGTATCTACTAGAAGTAAGGCAGAAATCATTGTAAATTACAAGGGGGCAAGGCAAAATAGAAGTGACATTTATAGAGTGCCAATTCAGGACTAAAGACCAGTAGACATTTTGTATATATCATTTAATTCTCAGAAAGTCTTGTAAAGTGGATCTTATTTTCCTCAATGTAGAAATGAAGAAATGGGGGCCCAGTAGCTTAAGTAACTTTTTCAAGATTTTATAGCATATGAAGAGTAGAGGTAGGATGCTTATTCAGACCTGTCTAACTCCAAAGCCTATGAGCCTATGCATATCTTACTAGACCATTATTCCTTCTCTCAAAGATTTTACTAGTTAGTGATGGTGGAAATGAGGATGGAGGGAGTAGAAAGTATACACAGATAACAAAATGCAACAGAGCATGTGATAAGACCCCGTAGCTAATATTTAAATTAGGGTAGAAACTCTAGCTGAAACAGAGTTAACGTGTACAAGAAGATACACTGTCTTTGGTATGATCCAGGACAGGTATAGCAAGACGCTTATTTATGTCATGAAAGACCCTGTTTATTTTCATCTCTACCAAGTCATCCTCAGGGTAGCCTTTACCCTCAGGCTAAGAGCAAGATAGCTCCAAGGGTCAGCCTGATCCAACAACGTGCAGAAGGAAAGTAAGGAATTCATACCTCATGTGATTTGGTCTTAGTAGTAATAGAACTTTCCCCACAGACTTCCCAGGAGTTGTTCCTTTTTGTCTTGTGCCCACTCCTGAATCATGTGTAAGTAAGAGGAATGGGTTGCTCTTGGTAACATTAGCAACTTTTATTGAGCACTTTCTAGGTACAGTGATCTACCTGCTTCACATGCATTGATTTCTCAAAACAGTTGTATGATACGGATCTTGTTGATGTTTTCAGTGTTATTATTATTGTTATTATTAGTAGTAGTAGTAATAGTAGTAGTAGTATTCACCACTTTAAACTTGAAGAAACTAAGGCAGAAAGAGAGGTTAGGTAATTTTTCTCAGTCAGGAAGTAAGTGTGCAAGTCAGCCAAGTGGAATAACTGAGTCTGCACTCAATCTTTATACTGTATTGCTTCATGTCTTCCTACCCTTACACTAAACAGACGACTTCTGGAGCTGAAAGTGAAGTCTTTGTCCTTGAAATGCAGGCTTACTTACAGGTAAAGGAGGTGAGCAAAATTGAGGTATTACCAAAACGACAAAGGAAGGAGATACATGCTAAATGTGACATGTCTGTAGGTAAGGGAGAGATTCATTTGTTCCTGAGATAGTCAGAAAAGACATTCTAGAAGAGGCATAGGAATTCTTTTGATGGATAAGCAGGATTTCTTTCTTCCTATTAGAAGGAGATGGGATAATTTTTTTTTTCTATTTCACAGGTGTTTAATGTTTAATGCATTCAATAGAAGACTCACAGGAAATATCCAGTGATTAAGTTGTCCTATATACACTTTACAGCTTTTTCTCCAAATATCAAAAATAAGGATAAAACCTATTTTCAAACTTTCTTTTAGATATTTTCAGTGATTTCTTTTTTTTTTTTTTAATTAAAATGTATTGACACAGACAATGGTTAGTAAAAGTACGTAGGTTTCAAGTGTACAATTCTGTATTACATCATCTATCACCTTGTGTGTTCACAACCCAGTCAGTTCTCCTTCCATCACCATATATTTGATCCCCCTACCCCTCATCTCCCACCCCCCTTACCCTCTGGTAACCAGTAAACTATTGTCTGTGTCTATGAGTTTTTGTTTCTCATTTGTTTGTCTTGTTCTTTTGTTGTTTTTGATTTGTATACCACTTATCAGTGAAATCATATGGTTCTCTGCTTTTTCTGTCTGACTTATTTCGCTTAGCATAACAATCTCAAGATCCATCCATGTTGTCACAAATGTCCTATTTCATCTTTTCTTACCACCAAATAGTATTCCATTGTGTATATATACCACAACTTCTTTATCCATTCATCTATCAAAGGACATTTTGGTTGTTTCCATGTCTTGGCCACCGTAAATAAAGCTGCAATGAACATTGGAGCACACATGTCTTTATGTATAAATGTTTTCAGATTTTTTGGGTAGATACCCAGGAGAGGGATTGCTGGGTCATATGGCAATTCTATTCGTAATTTTTTGAGAAAACTCCACACTGCCATAATGTTTTTTAAGCTCAGTTTTGTTGAGCAATTATATACCAAGAACTGTGCTAACAGTTTCATACACTTTTTTTTTTTTTTTTTTTTTTTAGTTTTAGGTATACAAAGCAACATAATAGACACACTCCTCACAAAGTGATAACTCCCCTTCCCCAAGCTACTACCACTCTGACATCTTATATAACTGTTACAATACCATTGACTATCTTCCTTATGCTGTACTGCAACTCCCATGACCATATATATATGTATACACACACACACACGAGTGTGTGTGTGTGTGTGTGTGTGTGTACATTTTTTTTCTTATAGTTGACTTCAGTATTATTCTACTTCAGCTTCGGCTGTACAGCACATGAGTCAAGCATCTACACAGTCTATAAAGTGATCCCCCTGATAAGTCCAGTGCCCATCTGGCACCCTCCATAATTTTTACAACATTGTTGATTATATTCCCCATTCTGTATTTCATATCCTCATGCATATACATTTTTGTTTGATGTTTGCAACAACCATTTAGAGTTATTTCTGCTTTTACCATGCCCATTTTGCAAATTAAGAAACGTAGAATTTTGAGAAGTTAAGGCCCGAAACACACTAGTAGAAAACATTAGAACTAGAATTCAAACCCAGTTATGACTCTAAAGTTTAGCTCTTATAGACTACATTAGATTTCATATATGAAATACATATTAGAACTTGAAGAAGAAAATCCCTATGATTTAGGGCAGGCAGCAGCCCTGCATCGTTTCACGATTATGAACTCAATTGACCATCTCGGCAGACATCCGTGCAAATCCATTTCAAACCTCCTGACCTACCAACAATCAATGGAACTGAATTTGAAAATCTGTCTTTTTCATGCCCCTGTGTGATCCAAATTAATAATTCACCTGTCTGTCTCTAGCATAGCTTATAGAGAAGAGCAGAAATCAGGCTTTTGATAAAACTCTGGGTGTCTTTCTCTTGTCTGTCCTTTACCAGTTGCCAGAGGTAAGAGTGAGTCTTGCTAGGGAAGATGAGCCCTTCTCTAAATCCACTTTGGTTGTATTCACAATAAATGAGGTTGCCTGGAAAGGCTGGGAGCATGAGCTATGCTAGTCCACCCATTCCTTGTCAACAGATTTTAGGTAATTATTCAGGTAAGCGGTCTGGCTCCATTACAGACATTTAATAGTGAGAAGGTAAACATTTTTAAGGCTTTGCTGTTACTTTTGATGTTGAAACCAAAAATCCATCAAAATCTTTGGGTACCATATGGTAAGTTCTGTCAAAGGGAAAAAAAAAAAAAGGCCGTCTCTTTGCAGTTCCAACTGTCACTTACACAGTCGCCTATAATGTAGAGCATGCGCAACCTGGAATTTTACTTTAGTGGACATTCTTCTAATTTTAAATGGCAAATGGATACAAATGACAGTAATGACATGGCCATTAGCACTGATCTCCAGATTACAAATCAGTTTCACATCCGCTAGAATTTTTTGAACAGTCAAGTTGAATCCTTTTAATGGTTACTTAATTAAAGGGAATTGGAACTTTAGCAATATGGCAGTTTAATTTTTAAAAAATGAGCGAGAAGTGTCACAGCTATATCTTTCATTTACTTTAATTTGAGAAAATGTATTATATTCGTAGAGAATATAAAAGAAGAGCTGAAAAGCATTTTCCCCAAAGAAAAGTGGATTATAATATGAATCGCAAAGTTGTCTCTTATTCACTTGTCATTTAGTCAATGTTATTAACTTGGTTTTATAATAGCTGAAGGGGGTAGATTCTCATAGATTAATTCAATCAGTAAGAGCAAGTTCCTTAACCCCTGTTACAGCAAATCTCTTCTATTGATTTGTAGGGTGTCTTGCAAATGAGAAGAAATACAAAACAATCATAATCCTACACATAATATCAGACCTTACAAGCAGTTGGATCTGGGAACTCGTGTCTGTGCATTCATTGCTACATGAGCTTTCTAGTCTATCCATTTCAAGAATTATTAGGGCACTTAAAGTACAACTTCTAAATGTCGCAGACCATTTTAATTCCAATATCTTTCATTCTTGGAGAGCTCCACGTGTTGTAGGTCCAGTTTCCCAGCTGCATTGCCATTGATAACTGTAGCCCTCTGAATGATATGCATTTGCAGACATGTACTGAGCCAAGGACTCAAAACACGTAATACTGTCTTTATTTAAAATATATGTTTGAAAGTACATCAGAATTTTTTATTAGAGTATCAAAAACCCAAGAACAGGCAGTGCCCATTTTTCAAGATGTTAACCGGTTTTTTGTTTTTTTTTTAAAGAGAGTTATTTTTATGTCATTGGCAAAAATATTTCACCCTTTCTAAACCATGCCTGTGCATTTTTAAAAATCTGCTTAGTGATTCAGTGCTTTTAAAGAGAAGGAGGAACATCACTCCCTGGGCCTAAGAGATAATGAAGGACAAAAAGAAATGAACAAGGAAAAAAGTGGACCTGGGATCGTTCTTTTAAATCTTGTGTATCTTATGTTTTTTTAATTTGCTATCAATTATATTTAAATTTATTTAAATTTGTTATTCAACTTCTCTCTTAGTGTAGTACATACAGTAAGGGAAGAGCATTTAAGAAAGAAAAGAGTGAAGAACACTAAGATGGGGTCATGCTCGGTTGTGTTTGAAAGAAAACAAGGAGACTGGGGTACCTGGAGCAGGGGGAGTGAGTACAAGAGTGTGGGAGATGAGTGTGGGAAGGGAGCCAGGGGCTAGGTAACATAAGGCCTAGTAAGTATTTTAGATTTCTTCTTTATTCCAACACAAAGTCATTGGGGGGGAGGGGCAAGTGGACAAATAATATAATATTCAGTAATCTAAAATGTTATACTTTTCTGTGAAAATATTCAAATACACACAAAGAGAGGAGAATAGAACACTGAGCGCTCATATACACATCATTCATATTTAATAATTATTAAGAAGTTGCCATGCTTACAGTTTTATCTGTGCATTTCATTTTGGGTGCTACTTTATTTTTTTATTTAATTTTTGCTGAAATAAATACCTATCCCAGATTTCATATTATATCACTTCTACTTGCGGAATATATAACTCTAAAAGCTATTATTCCACTCAAAGAAATAAATGTTTTCTTGGTATACATACTATTTAGTCCAGATTTAAATTTCTTTTTTAAATATGATCTCCTTCAGCTACCATGTTGTATTTGATTATTATTTCTCTTAGATCCCTTTTAATTTTGGGCAGTGCCTCTATCTCCTGCCACCACCATATTTTTAACATGGCATTGATTTATTGAACGCCTCTGGTCAGTTTTGCTATGAATATCTCACAGGAAGGATTTGTCTGTTTGCTGCATTGTGATGTCACTTGATTTGTTTCTCCTCTCCTCTCTCTCTCTCTATCTTTTAATTTGTGTAAACTGGAAGTTAGCTGAGAAGTCTTGATTGGATCTTTTTCAAAAAGAATGAGGCTGTGCACTTCAGATTGCATCACAGCAGGAGGCAGAGAGTGTCAGGTGGCCCCTCTGTGAGGCTAAGATTTATCTGTGTGTTTAGGTAGTGACAACCTTACCCCTGCATTGTAATAGTCCTCCATCAACATGTCATCTTATCATCCATTGATGATTTTTGCCTAAATCAATTATTTCATTAGGGTTTACTAAATGACAATTTTCGAATTCTGTCAGTCTTTCCATATTTATCAGCTGGAATTATGTATCAATTTTTTTCCCTCTAAATATTTAGTGCTATTGTTCCCCTTGAATACAGTTTGCACAGGAAAGGCAACATATGAGGTGTGATCAAAAACTACAGTGAATATTTAAATAAAAAATTATTACAGTAAAAGATACATTGCAATTAATCCCCCTCAAAATACTCCCCTTTGCTTTGAACATACTTATCCCACAGTCCTTGCCACTTTCTGAAGCAGCTCTGGAAGTCCTCTTTTGTGAGTGGCTTTAGTTGTGCTGTTGTGGCTGCCTCAATGTCCTGAATTGATTCAAAACTTTTCCTTACATAGTCATTTTGATTTTTGGGAAGAGCCAGAAGTTGCACGTTGCCAGATCTGGTGAATAAGGTGGATGAGGACACATTGTAATATTTTTATTTGACAGAAATTGCTGTACCAGAAGCGATGTGTGATACGGAACATTGTCATAATGGAGAGTGAAGTAAAGACACTCAATGAAAGAGGACTTCCAGAACTACTTCAGAAAGTGGCGAGAATAATGGGGTGTTCAAAGCATGGGGGAGTATTTTGAGAGGAATTAATGGCAGTGTGTCTTTTACTGTAATAATTTTTCTTTTATTTAAATATTAACTGTATTTTGTGATTACACCTCGTAAATATTGATGGCTTTTTCTTGAATGACCATTTTCAGAGAAAGGACGATGTTTTTTTTCTACTTACCAGCAATCATATCTCTGTCTATTTCTGTCTGTCTTTGTTTTGAATATCAAATGAATTCATGTATGTTATATATTCAATATGCTTCAGTAATTGTTTTTGATGCTCAGATGTTCTCAATTTTGTTCAATGAGAATCCCTATAATTAGGACATATACTCTTCTTTTGTTTGTTTGTTTGTTTAAGCTTTTTTTTTAAATTTCAGGTGTACAAAACAATGTAATAGACATTTATCATTTATGTCCCTTACACAGTGATAACCCCCCTCCCCCATCTACTACCCCTCTGACATCGAACACAGCCATTACATATATCCTTGACCTCTTGACACATCCTCATCCTTTGTTGAAAGCTTATTTGCTGCATTTATTTCTCCATCCTGGAATTAGGTAATCCTCCCAAGGAGCTAAGTTTCTTAGAGTGAGAAATGGAGACCGTTATCAGAGAAGTAGATATAGTCATTGCCTTGGCTTTGATATTGTTTCTTAATGTTTTCAATGACTAGAAACAGGGAATAGGTATTTTGGGGAAAAACTAGAATTTATACTGGTATATCTAAAGGAAATGTAAAATAGTTGATTTTCACTTAGTTTATAACTATTTTCTCTTAATTAGGAAATACTGTTTCTGAATGACATCAAATAATGATCTAGTTTTCTCTATCCTATAATGTATGCACTAGTTTCAAAATAATAATAATAATAATAATACTCAATAAAATTATTGAGTGAAACTTAAGATTTCTTCCCAGCTCTATTTGTCATTTAAGTATGCTCTATTTTGCAGGTATAGTCAAAATGTTGTATTTTGAGTTGCTTGACAAAAATATGTTTTATCTAGACTTATGTCACCACCTTGATATATAATTAGGTTCATTCATTTCTGCTTGTTCTCACTTTTACAGACAGCTTTTTTACCTCTTGGTTTAATTTTATTTTTGAAATTGTGCCACCTTTAGATTATTCCAAAGTCAAAACTATATTACCAGGTATATTTTTGTTTCCATCATTGATGGAATTTTGTTTCCATCACTGAGCCCTCTCCTTCTTTTGTTTTAATTTTTGTTTGTTTATAAGTCCAGTGTTTCTTTTTGCATGTAAGAGGAAACACATATACATATTCATGTCATCCTTTAACATACCATATACAATATACTGTACTTTCCATTTCTCACTTAACACTATATCTTAGAGATTAATTCCCTTCGATGTGTAGACATCTTTTTTTATTCCTTCTCACTTCTTCATGTTATTTCATTAGTATGGAATTAGTGGAGGTATTGATTTCTAATTTGATAGGATATCATGTGGTAGGGTAGGGATCAAGAGCATGAGCAAGGAGACCAGTTAGAAGACTACAGTCGTAGAACATGTGAAAGATAGCTTAGACTAGGGCAGTAGTGGTGGAGGTGGTGACAGTCAGTCAAAATTACAAAATATTTTGAAGATGCAGCCATATGGAGATACTGATAACTTGGATATGAAATGACAGAGGGAAGTGACAAATCCACATTTTGAGCCTGAACAATGGCAGGAATGGAGTACCATACAGGTGTACTAAAGGAGGAGCAGGCATGGACATGGGGAATAGCAAATGTTCATATCGGGACATGTTATTTTGAATTGTTTTTAGATATTCAAGTGGAAAAGATGTGTAGATAATTAAGTATGTGAATCTGAAATTCAAGGGAAAGTCTAGAATGGAGCTCTAAATTAAGGCATTAATAATTCTGTTATATGATTTTCCATTTAGTATTGTGATTAAAATTTGAAGTTATATTTCCTATCAGCTTTTGGTTTACATATTTTAAAAATATTTTTATTAAAATATAGTTAACAGACAACATTGTATTAGTTTTAGGTGTACACAGTAGTTGTTCAACATTTATATACCTAAAGAAGTGATCACCATGAAAAGTCCAGCAACCATCTGACACCATACCATGCTGTCACAATATTATTGACTATATTCCCTATGCTGCATATTACAACCCCATGACTTATTTGTTTTATATCTGGAAATTTGACCCTCTTATTCCCCTTCACATTTTCCCCATTTAAAATTTTTCAATTACAGTTGACATTCAATATTATTTAATATTGATTTCAGGTGTATAGCATAGTGGTTAGACATTTATATAATTTAAGAACCAATCCCCCTGACTAGTCTAGTACCCACCTGGCACTATACATAGTTATTACCTTATTATTGACTATATTTCCTATGTTTTACTTTACATCTGCATGGCGATTTTGTAACTACCAATTTGTACTTTTTAGGCCCTTCACCTTTTCACCCTCCCCCCATCCTCCCTCCCATCTATCACCCCGATAAATCTAGAACTCATCTGACACCATATATAGTTATTACAATATAATTGACTATAGTTCTTATGTTATACCCTGTATCCCCATGACTACTTTATAACAAGCAATTTGTACTTAATCCCTTCTCCTTTTTCAGCCACCCCAAAGCCCCGCCTGTCTGGCAACTATCAAAATGTTCTCTGTGTCTATGAATTTGTTTCTGTTTTGTTTGTATATTTTGTTCTTCAGATTCCACATATAAGCAAAATCAAAATCACATTGCATCTGTCTTTCTCTGTCTGACACTCCACTTAACACAATACTCTCCAGGTCCATCCGTGCCATGGCAGATGGCAAGAACCTTCCATGGCCAAACAATATTCCATTGTGTATATGTACTGCCTCCTCTTTATTCATTTATTCATCGACAGACACCCAGGCTGCCTCCACATTTTGACCATTGAAACAATGCTGCAATAAACATGTGGATGCACACATCCCCTTGAAGTAGTGAATTACTACTGATGAATACCCAGAAGTGAGATTACTGGGTCCTTCTTTGTTTCTTGTATAGCCTTTGTTTTAAAGTCTACTTTGTCTGCTATAAGTATTACTACTCTAGTTCTTTTTGTTTGTTTATTTCCATTTTCATGAAATATCTTTTTACATCCTTTTATTTTCTGTCTGTGTGTATCTTTCATCCTGAAATGAGTCTTTTGTAGGCAGCATATGTAAGGTCTTATTTTCTTTACCATTCAGCCACCCTATCTTTTGACTGAAGCATTTAATCCATTTACATAGAAAATTGTTGATAGATATGTAGTTGTTGTTACCATTTCATTTAATTAATTTAATTGATTAATTAATTTATTTATTGTTTAAAGAAGCCCCTCTAATATTTCTTGTAATTCTGGTTTGGTGGTGGTGAACTCTTTTAGCTTTTTCTTGTCTGAGAAGCCCTTTACCTGTCCTTCAATTCTAATGATAGCTTTCCTAGGTAGGGTAATATTGGTTGCAGGTCCTCACTTTTCTTCACTTTGAATATTTCCTGTCAGTGCTTTCTGGCTTGCAAAGGAGAAATCAACTGACAGTCTTATAGAAGCTCCCTTGTCAGTAACGAGCTTCTTTTTTCTTGCTGCTTTTAGGATTCTCTCTGTTTTTAACCTTTTGCATGTTAACTATGATATGTATTGGTGTGGGATTCTTTGGGTTCATTTTGTTTGAGACTCTCTCCACTTCCTGGGCTTGTATGTCTATTTCCTTCACCAGGTTATAGAAGTTTTTTTGTCATTATTTCTTCAAACAGGTTTTCAATTCCTTGTTCTCTCTCTTCTCCTTCTGGTACCTCTATGATGTGAATGTTGGTACACTTAATATTGTCCCAGGTGACCCTTAAACTGCCCTCATTTTTTTGGATTCTTTTTTTCCTTTGCTGTTCTGATTGGGTATTTTCTGCCACCTTATTTTCTAAATCCCTGATTCAGTCCTCTGCTTCATCTAATCTACTGTTGATTCCCTGTAATGCATTCTTCATTTCCATTATTGTATTCTTTATTTATGACTGGTTCCTTTTTATGTTTCCTACCTCTGTGTTGAAGTTCTCCCTGAGAGCATTGAACATCCTTATAACCAGTGTTTTGAACTCTGTGTCTGGTAGATTGCTTGTCTCCTTTTTGATTAACTCTTTTTCTGGAGCTTTATTCTGTTCTTTGTGTGTGTGTGGGGGGGAGGAGGGGAGTCATGTTTCTTTGTCTCCCCCTTTTAGGCTTCCTCCCTGTCTTTGCTTCTATATATTGGGTAGGTCTGTTATGTCTTCTGGTCTTAACAGAGTGTCTTTATGAAGTAGGTGTCCTGTTGGACCCAGTGGTGCAGTCCCTGGTCACCAGAGCCGGGTACTCCAATTGTGTCCCTAGTGTGGGCTCTGTGTGTCCTCCTATTATAGTTGAGTCTTGGTTGCTGTTTGCATGTCAGTGGGAGGGATTGACCCTCAGGCTGGTTAGTTGTGAGGACTGGCCATTACTATTATGAAGGATCTGTTGTGGAGGGGCTTAACCTACAGAGAAGTATTCACTTTAGCAGGGCTCTAGTACCTGCCCAGTATGCCCTTTGGGTGTGTTTTCCTTGGAGGAAGTTGAGTGATGCTCTGTTGGGTCCAAAGCTGGTCACCAAGAGTGCCAGCCCTGTGGCCTCCTGGAAAGGACCCTACCAGAGAGCAAGATCAGCCACAGCCTGTGTCCTGTGCAGGGTCACCAGGAATGAGCCACAAAGCAATCCACAGATGGCCACCACCCATGCTGTGCTTGGAGGTACCTCAAGAGGCCAAGCTGCAAACCAAGGCCAGCTGTCACTGCTGATGAATTTCAGGGCTGTTCAGTTAAAGGTATGGGACACACCAAAGCCAGATGCTGCTTGTTTGGGTTTTGTGAACCTTTGACAGATTTTAGAGAAGTCTACAGCATGAGCCAAGGCAGGCAATTTATAAGGAAAAGCCACTTAAAGTGCTTGGGAGTGCCCTAAAGTGGGGTGGGGCCAGGTCTCAGGGATTGAGGGCAGGGCAAATGAACTGTGTTAGCCAGGGTGGTAGACATTCAGATATGGTGGCTGCCTACATCTGCACATCAGGAAGGGGGAGGGCTCTACAAAGAAATAATGGATTCTACTAGCATTTTTGTCTGTGAGAAAGCTGCCCCTCCAACCCTTGTCCTGAAACCACACAATTCATTTCTTCCTCATATGTCCCTGGCCTCTTTTGAGCTGCTGCCCCAGAACTGCAACTCAGAGCAAGTGAGCCCATCAGTGAGTAAGTTGATACACAGGCCCTTTAAGAGGAAAGCCTAGGACTGCAGCCACCTTTGTCTCACTCAGCCACCATCTCCACTGCTTTTCACAGCCAGAAGATATGGAAACTTCTCTCCGTGACACTGAAACCATGGGCTGGGGAGCCTGATGTGAGGCTGGGACACCTTGCTTCTCCATGGAGGGGAGGGACCTGTGCAGTAGAGATATCCCTTCCATTTTTAATGGTTGCATGTGGTTGTGGGACTAGCCCATCCCATGTCTGCCCCTCCTATTAGTCTCCAACTGTCTTTTTCTGTATGTCCTTAGTTGTAGGGCTTTGTTTCAGCTAGACTTAAGGTGATTCTCAGTGATGATTGTTCTGTGGTTTAGTTATAATTTTGATGTGGTCATGAGAGGAAGTAAGTACAGCATTTACCCTCTCCACCATTTTGACCAGATCACCTGTTTTAGATCTTGACTCTTGTATTTACAAGACCTTGAAAATATTTTTTAAACCATAAAGTGGTGATAATAAGAGTCATTATCTCACAAATTATTTAATGATTTCAGATAGTATATTGTTAATGTTGGATGGTATTATTTTTATTCACTCCTTGGGGCAGTTCCAATGTGCATATAATTAATTTGGCAAATGTTATTTTGCCTCTTTATGTCTCACCTATGTTTTACTACTATCTGCTGCATTATGGTTACACACACACACGCACACACACCCACACACACACACACGTGTGTGTGTGTCTAACTACTTGTATACATTTTTTTTTTTTGTCACCCCCTCGTGTGTGGTGTGGTATGTGTGTGTGTATAATAGCCCCTCCCTTTGAGGACCTCATAGTAGCATTAATCTTGTATTATAATTAGAGAATTTGGCTCAAAGGAAGACTTGTTCTTGTTTAAATAATGAATTACTGGAGTATTATTTTCCCCCTTTAGATTTCATTTGAACTAATTTGACCAAGCAATAATAGATGAAGTCTAGGAGCAAATTCAAATGTAAACTACATCTGACTATATTTATATTTTGTCCTAAAAAAGCCATGTATAGCTTTTTTATTTGGGATATTGAGCTAGCTAGCATGCTGATTTATGCAACATACAAATGTATACAAAGTCCTTGCCTTGATGATATCTTAATCTAATGGTAGCATGTGTGATAAATCAGTTGTTAGTTCAAATGAATAGGAGGATCAAAGATAAATAGTGAGCAGGTGAAGCTAGAAGGCAGTGGACCAAGTAAACTTTACTTGGAATTTATCTGAATGCATTAAGGGAGACTGAGTGACATGCTGAAAGGGAGGGGTGTTGATTTCCGAAACCACACATAAGGGAAACGAAAGTAAAGTGCTGAAAAGATGGCCAGAAAATTTGCAAATCGAAGGAAAGGATTTCTCTGACCTTTATTTTGCATATATGTATTTTCTAATAATAACGATGATGATACCAATTCTATTGGGGTTCTCATGCTCTAAAAGAAAAACTGAGGATTTGGAGAGGATAAATAACTGCTCAGAGTCAGTCACTTAGCTAACAAGTGGAAGAGTCCAGATTCCCAATCTTTGTTCATGTAGTGGCTACCAAACTCTTGCTCTGCTTCTCATGAGGTGGGAGGCTCATGGGGATGTCCAAGAGAGGACTCAACCCGCAGCTGCGGTGACTGGGTTCTTGTCTCTGTGCAAGAAAGAATTCAAGAATGAGACAGGTGCAGGAAAGTGGAAATGATTTATTGAAAATGAAAGTGCATGCTTGAGAGGAAAGTACCCATGAACTCAGAGAATGAGTGGTGCGGAGGAAGTCATGATCAAGGGTTTTTATCCCTCCCAAGGCGGGAATTGGTGATGTCCCATTGGCATGTTTCATTTATTTCCTCCCCCTGGGTGGGTCCCTCCATTTTCTGCTTTGTCTTCCTTATTTGGTTCCTCTGAAACTGTCATGGAATCAGATGAATGATGGCAGCTGTACAAAGCAATGTAAATGAGATTATAATGACATTATAATTAGCTTAAGGTCAGGTCCCTGGTCATAAGGATTAGCCTTACTGGATGAAACTGGTTCTTGTTTTTCTCTAGCTGCAGGTTGGATACAGCCATTTGTTACTTGTGTAACCAGTGAGGCACCTCATATTGTACCCTGGAGGGGGTTGTCAATTTCCTAAGCTACCTATCCTGCTTCAATCAAACGGTACTACAAGTCCATAGAAAGCTCAGAACTGAATGATTTCTTACTTCTGTCCTTCCTTTTAGTTCAGAGAAGCTGTTGCATTTGGTTGAAGGGAAAGACTAACTTTGAATAAATATCACTGTATGCTGAGAACTTACTATATATTTCTTTGATTAATCCTCAAGTCAACTCAATAAATAGAAAGGATTATTCTTTTAAAAATGAAGAAATCATGGCTTAGAGATTAAGTAATTTGTCAAACTTCTCCCAGTTCACACAGCAATTAATGAAGCTAGAATTCTATCTCAGGATTCCTGAATCCAAACCTTGTACTTTTCCTCATCCAACAGAGCAATTGTAACATAGGCCAAATGAATTACAGCTAAGTCAGCTTTTTATGACATAGTTTCTGACTCCCTCTCTGCTTCTTAGTTTATGTTTAATGATAGTATTAAAACATCATTTCTATGAAGCCTCTTAAGAATGATCTTGACAAGTTATTTATTCCTCCACTGTGCTTCTACGGCAAATTGATAGCTATTCTCTTTCCTGCCCATATTCTGCTGTAATGCTTTGTCTTCTATTCTAGAGTGATTTTCTAGAGGCCAAGAGGTTGCTTAACAAACCTTTGAAACTTTAATGCACTAAGTGAATTTCTGTCTAGAATCAAAATATCATTGTTATTTAGAAAGTTGTATTTTTCCCTTTTTTTTTTTTTTTTTTTAAATAACCTGTTTGGTACGATGAGTGAAGAAGGAGATAATGGGATACATTTAGGGTAAAGAGAAATAAAGCAACTTAAAATCCATTTGCAATGATAGAATCCCATGGTCAAAAGTTAAAAATATAGTCTCATATTTTATATACTAGTGATTTTGGGATGCTCAGGTGAATATTGATGCTTTTGCTGTAAGGATTGGCTAGAACATAGACATAACAGAGATGATTAAGTAACCTAAGATGCTGATACACATTTTTTAAAATTATGAGCAAAAGGTTGTTTAAGATAAGAGAATAAAGAAATTGGTATAAGTGATTATTTTATAGTGTGTGGGAATACTTGAATGGATCCTCAAAGCTTGCCCTGAGGATCTGATGCCACAGATCAAAAGAGATAAGAGGTTTACTAGTGGAAACATACAGATGTGTGAGACTAACTTCAGAGACCTCAGCAGGGGAGATTAGAGAGAAGGAAGCATCAAGGTGTCGAGAATAATGAATCTCTTCTGGGAGGATGTTGAGTTGGAAAGACTTAAAGGTGTAACAATGTGTTCCTCTGGGATACAGGCTGCTAAAGAGAGCACACAAGAAATTAGGATAGAAGCAACATAGCAACATTTTGCTTGAGGGACAGCTAGATGTAGCAGAATCACTCTGACCTGATTGAAATCTTTGTTCCATCTCTTACTACTTTGTAAGTTCTCTGAACCTTCCTTTCTGGGAGGCAGTGGACAAGCAGATGAAAGAGACGCCTACTCACTGGTTCTTTCAGAAGTATAGCTGGTGTAATGCATGCAAAGAACATAACTTAGTGTCTGGCACATTCTGGGTTATTAAAGTCTTCCATTTTATACTATGCACTTCTGTTTTTTTGTGTATTATTAAAGCTCTTTCCTTCTTATCCATTTAG